>NW_013952408.1:5697865-5706301 GCF_001266775.1 Austrofundulus limnaeus | reverse complement strand
TACGAACGGTTCTTGCATGAGGCCCAATGTCTCTAAGTAAACAAACATACAGGTTTACTTTAAAATACTGTGAAGTTCTGCCTCTGCATTTGTGGCCAGAAGTCATCCGGCCCACGAACCTCTAGTTGCCCATCTTTGTACTATGTCCTGTAGATCCTGTAAATAGAATTAGGGAAAGCCTTTTGTGTAATGTGTTTAGTTAACTTTCTCACTATATTTTTGTGTGTCAATATACCATATGCATTCCCTTTCTTGGGCAACTGTGGCTCAGGAGGTAGTCACTCCTCACAAAGAGTATTATGTGAAGAGCTGTTGGTGAGTAGGCAGCCTGAAACGAACCACATACCTGAAAATAGCCTTGGTTCCAACCACTAAAATGCTGGCAGGCAGGAGACAGGTTCAAGAGCAAAACTTAACAACAAATGAGCCATGAAACAACAATAAAACTGCAACAAACGGGGTCCAAYGGGAAGATTTGACAAAGAATTCATGGAAACCACGTAGCATAAAATTCAAAACCTGAAAACCATCATAAATGACTCAAAATACCAAATAAGTCAATATGACATAGAACACCAATTGTGCTGTAGGAATATTTAGCTACAAAATCAACATGCTTGTCTCTGGATTGTATGACTGACTGCGGGTCATCACTGAAAATGAGAAACAAAGCAGTCTCCCCGTGATATTTTTGTTGTTTCATTTGTTTAAGCATTTGTGGTCATTTGAGCAAAACAAGGGTTATCTTGTCATAACATTACTTTTTTTCAAGTTTCTTTTCTAAATTTTTAATGTTGAATCAAACTTTTAGTACAAAACGTGACCAAGCTACCACATTGCTCATGCTGATGGTCTATAATCATGCTGGGAAATGTTGCAAACCCAACATAATTCTAAACTGGGATGCAAGAAAAAGTTGTCCAAATAAATAAATAAACAAATTGTCAACTGATTTTCTACATTCTCATTTTTAGTGACCACCTTTTTCATTTAAGTATTCATTTAAAAATCAGAATATAACTAATAAGTAAATGTCAACAACTAGTAATATCTGCACACAGAACAGACAAGTGAAATGCAGTCAGATATGTTCAGGTTTAAAATATGCACACCAGATGTTTATGTGACCTTTGTGTTAATGTCATAAAACAGTCATTATGTAAATTTTCTCCTTTACCACTGCATCCCTCCATCTTTTGGCTTCCATTCCATTTAAATGTAAAACAGAGTATATTTGATGGTGGACATGTCACGTAGAACACATGCTGCTTCAATGCAATGTGTAGGATTTGGATTTGGATTTAAGGCCCACAAAAACAGAACTAAACATATGCAGATGCATGCTCAAAAACACCTTAAGTCTCGTTGTAGCCCAGCTCACATCTACATGAATTCAAAACAAGCTTAAAAAAAGTTTTATTGAAAGGAATGGATGTTTCTTCCACGACGGTTCGAGGTAATGCATTGTTAAGCATCTACAATTTTTGTAATAGAAGAAGCTGTAATGAAAAATGAGAATTCTGATGAGAAAGTCACTTCTACGAACTCGGTTAATCAATCACAGAGAGCCTATTGCATGCAGTTAGCTGAACCATTGCACAAAGCGACTTGATTACAGTTGTTGTTGTTGCTGATTCAAAGAGGTGCGACGTTAAACTGACGTGAACTGTTTGCAAAAACAACAAAACCAGAAGAGTTCAAACTGTCATCCTCATTTAACACTTCACACTTTCATCTTGTATCTACATAGAAAACCACTGGGATCGATGCAGAGTCACAGAGAGTTGTCAGGATGGAAAATCAATGACCACAAACGTGCATTAGGGGGGGGAAAAAACCTGCGCAAAGGAGTTTGTGATTTTCCTGCCCGCAGGTAAGCTGGGTGAGTTGCAGCATCAGGCACAACCTGTGATGTATAAGAATGAGTTTTGAAGCATTTATTTACCACTTAGAGCTTTTTTCTCCCCGTGAGTTTCAGTGTTGCTAAAAGGGTTTCAATTGAAGATGCGAAAAACTACTAAACTTGTTATTTTTTAACTCAGTGGCATAAAATATTAAGTAGCGTTTCAACGTTAGTTGTGTGCACCTCAGCAGGAATCTGGACAGCTCTTAAAATACGAGKTAACCATTGACGCAGTTGACGCATTGAGGCAAGCATTGACGGGCAGGTAGGAATATACAAAACTTGATTTGAAACAAAGAAAAAAAAAGGAAGTGACATCAAAACCCATACTTTGAGTGGTAAATGTGTAAAATGTGTTGATTTCATGTTGGATGAATGGAAAAAAGTTGCTTTGTCCGTTTCACTATTTCAATTTAATTGATGACATTGGGGGGTGGGTGAAGTGACAAACTTTTAATCTCTGTCCTTCCTCCATCTTTCTATCTTCCTTGTCTCTGTCTTCCAGTCTCTTTTTTTCTTTGTTTCTGGATAGCAATCAATAGTTATTATCTGCTGAGTGTCGCGATAGACACAGCATAGAGCCCCCATTCTGAGTTGATGGTGCTTTCTCATTATAGCTGACACTAGTCTAAACAAAGCAGGCCTATTTTCCTGCCACCAGACAAACACTGTCTCCATAATGGCACCAGATAAAAGAGAAGCAGGAGGGAAAATTGAATTTCACATAATGGTGAATCAGTAGCTCAGGTCTTTTTTTTTTTCTTTTTTTTCCCCACACCATTTTTCCTTCGTCTGTGTCATTCTTTGAAGTATTTGGATAACACCCAAACTGCGTGGATGTTATTTTCTTCCATTGTCTCACTGGTTTTACAGTTCTCGACTCCTTCATTTTTATCGCCCAGTTCAATTCCAGTTTACTTAATTTCTCCTCCATCCCTCTGTCTGTCTGTACATTGGTTCGTCCTTCCACTTATTTATCCAGCTGTCAGTCTCACCTCGTAGGGGGTGGAGGTTGTTTTGTTTTGACGGGGTTGTTGTTTCATAAAATAAATAAATGATATCTGCGCAGCAGAGTGGAAAGCATAACGAATGGCACTTGGAGAAAAGGCAATTTAGGGAGAAGTGCTCTGGCTGGCAAGGGAACAGAATGGGTTTTTACTGTGAAGTATAACCAATGCATTACAAAACACATCACCAGAGGTTTATTGAAAAAGCCAAGTACACCTCACTCCTCCCTGCCACCCCCCCYCCCCCCCCAGTCTAATGAAAATGGCCAACATTATCATGGCCTACATGGTCAGACACTGAARAGCAGTTTCAGAGTCAGGGCAGACACTTTTATTGCAGTGAAGAGGAACCCCACATGAATGACAGCACRAAATATATWTTTTTCTTTTTTTARACACGKCAAGTACACATTGAGGTGTAATTATGTTCCTCACAGCGTTAGCATGGTCTGAACCGTGACACCTTCAATTGAAATTTTTGTTAAGATCACATGCCTTTTTGTAATGGATTTAACAAAATTATAATAATAACAAATAATAATAAAAAATGAGCTGGAATTTATTCACCCTTTTAAAATTTTATTATCTTTGAGCTGTAGCTATTAAAAATAAATACTGTTTGTTGCAAATTTCATGAAACAAATGATGACTTACATGGAAGACAATTTTCTGAATTACTAAACAGCATTACAAGTGTTCCATTAGAGACATCATTTGCTAAGCAAGTGATGTTAATATATACAGTTTTGTTTTTATTTTAGAAATTGTGAATTTTAGCTAAGTCAAAACTCAAGAACAGGTTATAATGCTAAAGCATTTACAGTATTTCAGAGCTTCCGCCACAATGTTATGGCTGCAATTTAGACATGTTTTTCAGAATTAAAAGAAACAAAGAAAAAAAATGAAAAAGAGATGATTTACAGATGATGTTTTTTTTGTGTGGTGTGACTCAAAGAGGAGAGTGGAGTCTGACACTAAAGATGTAACCCTCAAAGGATGGACAGATAGAGAATTCATCTATTTTTAGAAGCTCTAACATTCTTAAGTGGCGCATTTGAAGCATGAATGATCGTCAATTTTGTATCACAGATATTTTATACCAACAGAACAAAACAAGCCATTTTCTAAACTGTGAAACACATGTTCCATTCAAGAGAGTCACAGACAGATTAAAATACAGCAGGGGTTTAAATGACCCCTGGGTGGTTTTAATGTCTTACCATGACACCAGGCTGTTGTCAGTTATTTTGCAGGAACTCTTTCATCTTTCATTTTTCTCTTAGTTTATGGTTTTAGATTTGGATTTCTGGTTTATTATCCTATTTAACTTTCACTATTCACCTGCTTTTATATGTTCAATGTCCACTCACCTGAGTGCAATTTATGCTACACGGATTGTTCCAGTCATTTTTGCACAAACCTTGATGTTGCACACTATGTTGCTGTACATTTGGTTCAGCGAAGTGCAGCTGCTGTGGTCAGGGGTTTAAATCCAGAAAGAGTTAGTAGAAATGTGATATTTCTCATGATCATCGTTGCTGCTGTTTGTCTGTACTCTGCCAAACAGTGGCTGTGAGAGTCTTTCATGTAAATGCATTATGACRGAAATAATACAGCATGGTCAAAACAAATCTCTGCTGTCCCAAAGGAAAGAATGACAAATACTTTGTCATTATCACTCTGTGAGCAAAGAAAATATGTACTTTTCACCACAAAGGTGGGCTGCTGCTGAGAGCCGTCTTTGCAAATGTCTTGAGCTGTAAGTCATGTTGAAATACACAGAAGGTCCCTTTGATCCCACAAACAATATTGATAAAATTATTTTCAATGAATATCAAAATACAGGTTTGTACTGGCAAAATGACTGATTTGCAAAAGCTGAAATGTTGTTTACCTGTCATCATGTGCATGTGCTCCAACTACCACACAGCTCAAATCTTATCACACCGAACGCATTTTTTTTTGAGCTGCAGCAGCAGCCGGTTTTAAATGCAAAGTCCATAGTGGACGCGCGTCTAGGGATCTCGCGGTGTGTCAAGTTCATTTAGCACGGCGTGCAAGGAAGTGGAAGGTAACGGTRGAGCATTTTCCGTGCATGCGGTKCTTCCAAAGCAGCCGAYGCTGGAGTTCAAAAATCTGAAATTTTGTTGCTCCACAGGCGGCGTCAACCARTCGGAGAGACTAATTTTTCCACATGACGGTTTCCTGAATGTTGCCCACTAAACCGATCTGTATTTGATGTTCTGGCTGCAGATTTCAGCACCGCTGCAGGTCAGCAGCATGTTAAACTGGCCGCAGTGTTAAACTGGGCTCGGGATAAAAAAATAGTCTGTCAGCAATCAACTCCTGGAGTGGTGAAACTAACTGAACAAACCACCTTCAAATTATCTGGTGAATTAATCATCTGGTGTGCGCAATGTTCGCTTGCTCTTTAGCAAATAAAGCAAAGCCATTTACTTTATTTGATCTTTATTTCATCCACCGAAGACAGACAGGAAAAAATCAAAATGCTCCTCCCTCTTCAGATGCGCCTCTAGTCTGTGTCCCAGTCTCGTAGCGCATCCAACTTAAGCCGTTGTGCACATTTTTGCTGCTCAAAACTCGTCCGGTGTGAACGTAACATTAATTAATATTTTTTAAACATTAGAATTTCCTACATACAGCACCTGATGTTAACCTGTGAAGTTTGGTTGGTATTTTTGGTCGTGAACATTTCACAGACATTAACTCTGTGTCAGAGCACCAATATATTTTTTTCATAAATTTGTTCAAATTATTATTATTTTTTGAGTCAAATATTATTTTTGAATATCTGTGTAGATTATATGTCTACAATGCACTCCACCCCCTAATCATATATTTTAAGAGCCACAGTTGTGACTTTTATTGCCAACATGGGGACACCTTTTGTAGGTGAACAAAATGTTTTTGTCAACATTGCGATGGCAGCCCATATCAGTGGGATTGTCTGGTTAAATAATGGTGAATAACATCAGTCCTATTATTGGTGAGCTGAAACAGGCACAAGCATTTTTGATGGACAGTCCACTAAAGCAACTGATCTGTTAATCATGACAGAAATGTTTTTTTCATTGTTCAAGCATAATTTTGAACTTATTTTTTTAGGTTCGTCAGTTGTTGGTTGGTTGGTCAGGGCTGATAAACTTTTGTAAGCTTATGGACACCAATAATAAGTTAACTTCCTGATTAGGACTCAATTGTCAAATGCTGATACAATAATTCAAGCAGCATACACTTTTTGTTTCCAGAGGTTTGTCTATTTTATCATAAATAGTTTGTACATCTGTTTTCTGGTGTGTTAAAAATAACACAAATAACTTTTAAAATTAAGTTTATATGCTTAAACAATAATTTTAGTTCAGACAAAAAAAACATGCTACAGCGGACATGAATTACAATATGCTGAAATGGACATAGCCTTATTTAAAGACACATTTTCCCACTGAGGTTGTGTCAAGGACCTTGGGTGGATTTGTTTGACGTCCCTGCATTGTTTTTATTTTGATTTACCTGCGCTTTGCCCAGGTGGTGGATGCATTTTCCTTATCTCAGAGAATTATTGTAGCACAATAGGTTCTCTGATATGTGTGTGTCTATTGCGCATTCAAAACATTTGGCGATACCTGTTGTAGACCCGAGGATAACAGCGATGGCCACCTCACTAAGAAATCATATTCGCCAACACATTTTCTGTGTCCTTGCTGAGCAAATGACGGTCTCATTTATGTTGCACTAAAGTGGTTTTTTTTTTGCATTGTGTGCATACATGTGTGTGTGAGCATGAACTCAGCTCTCTATGGGGCTACACACACGGCTGTTTTCTCACCACTCTCTAAATGTGTTTATGTGTTTAAAAAGTGTTTACTTTAGTGACGGATATCCTCCAGGAACTATAGGGGGGTATGATGGTAATCTCAGCAGCACAAACACATAATGTAATGATGATAAGATAAGCTGTAGCCCCATGTGTTTGCTCACTGGTTAAAGGGAGGGAAAAAGGAACATCTGTAATGAGTAATGAAGGAGCCACACTATCAGCAGTACAAACACAGAGAACTGTCCTGTTGGGGGCTTTGTATATATATTACAAATTAAAGAGAAGACAACATCAAAAAGTCAACCTTTCAGTACTTTTCATCACACTCCAGGACTGAAATTAAATATCATTTTTACGGCATCACCACTAACAGTTTAAACGTTTTGCGACTGGAAAAAAAAGATGTACTTAAACTGACAGCTGGAAGTGTTTAAAGCAGCAGTTCTGGAAATGTTTGGATAAGTATATGAACACTCTAATGGTTTCCAAGTAAAATAAGAGTTGATTAGATCTAGAACCAGGGTTTCCAACGTCTGCAATCAAAAGGCCATTCCTATTTCTTTTCCCACTAAAAAAAACGTAGAAATGGAGTGAGGAGATTCATCTATCAGGGAGCGCTCAGAGTAGAGCCACTGCTCTTCTGCTTTGAGTATAGTCAGCCAATGTGGTTCGGGAAAGTGATGCTTCCTGGTTGCCTCCCTTTTAAGGGTTTTCCAGTCGCATCCCACTAACAGGAGGCCTGGGACAAACCCAAAACTTGTTATAGGAGTTATTTATTCCTTCTGGCATGAGAATTCCTTGAGATCTCCCAGGAAAAGATGGAAAGTGTCGCTGGGGAGAAGAATTTCAGAGTTTCCCTCCTGGACTTGTTGCCTTACAACCTAACTCAAAGAATGAATTGTTCGATAGCTGCATGGCTGCAAGCAGATGAAAAAAATCTAAACTCATAGTTTTCTCAAACTGAGGAAAAACATAAACGTTTAAAATATTGAACAGCTATGCATATTAATATTAAAACAACTGAGGGAAAAACTTTTCAAGTTTTTTCAACTTCCTTGTACATATTTCTGTATTAGGTCCTTGAGGAAATGATGGGAAATGTTCATGGTTTTTCTAAATGATATAGTTTTATTACACAACGGGATGAATAACACAATACTACTTTTTTGTGTGTAAAAATATTTTTCATGTCGAACAATCATTTTATTATGAATAAAAAATAAAAGTCCAAAGTAAGCTTTTGTAACAAACAAATGGCTTGATGACTGGTTATCTATAATGCAGTAGGGACCAGTATCATGAACAGTATTGACATTATTTATTTTTGCTACAAAATTGGATAACATTGT
The DNA here is from genome assembly GCF_001266775.1 of Austrofundulus limnaeus. NCBI lineage: Eukaryota > Metazoa > Chordata > Actinopteri > Cyprinodontiformes > Rivulidae > Austrofundulus > Austrofundulus limnaeus. The sequence goes on along the minus strand of NW_013952408.1, from coordinate 5,698,204 downwards.
TAGGTAATTCCCCTTAAATTCCCCTACCCCTTTTTTCCGCTCATGAAACTATCCATCTTTTTAGTTCAGGGTTGCATAAAATTAATTTTTTTAGGATTCAAAAGTCTGTGCATGATAAAACCTGGTCTTTGCCCATTATTGCTTATCCATCAACCTAGTTTGACGTGGCCTCTTTAGAGAATTCTACAGACTTTAAATCAATAAGGAAAAGAGAAGATCACTACTGTTTTCACAATGTGATGTAAGTCTGCCATACAGTAGCTACTGCCTCCTACTGAATGTGAAAGTGTGTGTGTGTGTGTGTGTGTGTGTGTGTGTGTGTGTGTGTGTGTGTGTGTG
>NW_013952408.1:5675990-5693631 GCF_001266775.1 Austrofundulus limnaeus | reverse complement strand
GTGTGTGTGTGTGTGTGTGTGTGTGTGTGTGTGTGTGTGTGTGTGTGTGTGTGTGTGTGTGTGTGTGTACTTGTTCTGCTACAGAGTGAGGACCATCATTTTTTGAAAGTTGACTTTCTCACCTTTTTTTTGCAGTTCTACTGCACTGTAGTTAGGCTCAGAGGTATGGTGTGAATTAAGTTTTGGGTTAGGAATAAAACAGTAATGGTTAGGTTTACGAAAGATGTGTTGTGGTTTGTTTATCAGTTGAGTGTGTTTTTCGGTTACTCTTCTGGTTTCTGTATTTTGTCTTTTTTCTGTTTACCTCCTCCTGCCTGTCCCTGCTCCAGCCCCGCCCACTCTCACCTGCCCTTCACGTTTCTCTCACAGGTCTTTCTTATTGTAACTCTTTAGTTCCCATTACATTCTGCTCTTTGTCCTCAGTCTGATGTCAGTGCTTTGTTTGTCACTATAGCCAGTCTTTTGCTTTCCTTGCTTCTGGATTTTTGTAAATGTGTTTTGTTTTTGTTAATAAAGTGACCCCCCCACCCCCTAACCCTTTCCCCCAACCTTTTAGAACCAGTATTATTCCGTTCTGTACCTGGGGTTAAATCCTTCAAAATGTCTGGGATAAACATAGATGCAGTTACAAAAATGAACGAAAGTCAATACAAAGTCCTTAGTTTGATGCAAGTACAAGGATGTGTGTGGGTGTGTGTGGAGTGGTATTCCCTATGTTGTGGGACAGTTTTTATTTTGTTGTTTTTTGTTTTTTGGCATGCACACCTACATCTGAGGACCTAACATTATTCATGGGGACCTGAGTCTAGTCCCCTTAAGGGGAAGCGCTGTTGGTGCGTCGGGGGTTAAGTTTAGGACTAAGGTGTGAATTGAGTTTAGGTTAGTTTTAGGGTTTTAACCTGTGAGGTTAACATTAAGGTTTGTGGTCAGGGTTAGGCTGTAGAAAATAATGGAAGTCAATGCCCCAGTTCCCCATAAAAATAGCTGTACCAGAATGTGTGTGTGTGTGTGTGTGTGTGTGTGTGTGTGTGTGTGTGTGTGTGTGTGTGTGTGTGTGTTGTGGTGGGGGGGCACCCTGTACTGTCTAAACGGTAGTTAAAAGCTCTGTCATACAAAATATATCACTTTTGTGAATGTATTTTCATTGTCAGAGTGTTGCAGTATCAAATATGTATGACAGTTGAGAAGATAACCTCTAAAATACTTCTACAAAGCACTGATGCCACCGTTAATCTGCTTTTAACCTGAAATGCAGTGATGATTTGTGCAAGATTTGTGCAAGAAATGCAGATTTGTTGTTATCACTGTTCACAATCGATGTGTCTGTAGTCATTTCACAAATGGAACCGTGGATTGTACCACACAATCTTTCATTTGTAGTTTTAAGTTTCTGTCCCCCCTGCCACCCCCCCACCCCACACACACACACACATTCCATTTTACAGTACCTAAAATGATAGATTAAATAAAAACAGCCATTACTTCGTTTACAGTTTCCCTGACTCTAACTCCAATATTTTTAAGCACTTTGAGCCTAAAAATAAGCCACGTCTACACTTTGTGACTGAGTAAACTGATTTATATCCTGACAACATAAGCAAAAGTCAGAAGAAATTCAGAGATACCAGGTATGGTCACCTTCATGCTCAGTGAGATTCTTTTTGCTCAAAAACACATGAAAAAATGTCATTTAAAGAGGATAAAATGAAAAAGAAACCATGAGGCCAGAGGGGCACACTAACCTTGCAGAGATACAAGAACAAAATGATTTTTTAAAGTGCATCGGTGATTTAAAAAATGTTTATGAATAATTGATCAAATGTTTTTGTTAGAATTTCATGAGGGCTTTTAGACAAAAGGATTGAGGATTAGGAAAATGGCTACATCTGATAGCTATCACTAATTTATCTGGTACTCAGAAATAATGATGCATTTGTTTTTAAAGGGGCGATACCATGTAAAATCATTTTTTTTTAGTTTTATATCATGTTATAATGTTATACCCTCATAAAAAACATGCCCAAAGCCTTGCTTTGACTCATTCATGCGTGTTTGAGAAAACCTGCAGTGTTTTTAAGCAGCCATGCTGAGAAGCAAAACGACAGGTGGGGACCAGAAACGCCTCTGAGATGTGTCTTTAAGCTGAGGTTTCTTATGGCAGAGCACCCCCCCCCCCCACACACACACACACACACCCCACCCATGACTCCTGCAGGCTCTCGGGTGAAATTGAAAGTGAAACTGAAACTGTCTGCTGAGCTCCTAACACTTCTCACTCAGTAAAGCTCTCTTCAGATTAAAAATACCTTTGAGGAAATGTAGTTTCAGAGGCCAAGTAAACTGCATCATAGCACCCCCCGCGGGACAGAAGTGGGACAGTAAGGGACAGAAGGTGGTTCTTAAAGAGACAGAGGCCAATTTCAAGGCGTTTAGAAGAGGAAGTGATGAGAAGACAAGTTTATTTTCTATTTGAACATAAAAACAGCATTTAAATAACAGCTAAAGGTGACATAGATACTTTATTATGGTATAGTATTTAAATGTATGCCTGAGAAACACATAATATTGCCCCTTTAACACCTCACAATTGTATTCTACAAGCTTTAAACACATAAAATACGCACTTTTCTGAATGCAACTGAGAAACAATATTGTATTGCTGTCTTTTTTTCTTTAAATAGCCTGCAGCATACAATCCAATTCCTATGTCATTTTTTGTCCTTCGTGAATTTTAGTATTTTGAACATCAAACTAAAAAATATCAGCAATGAACATTTATATTTATTGCTACAGTTTTGCCAGTGTTTGCGACAAATACAACATTGTGCTCCAGGCACATGCAGAACTCAAATATTTAAAATTGAACTGCTGATTACACCAAATTTATATAGCCATGATTCTGTATTATCACAGGTTATATTGTTCATCCATTCGTTCAYGCATTTTCTGCCCCTTCTCCATGGAAACAAAATCCACTCAGTGAKTTTTGGGTCTGCCCTGTGTAGCCTCCCAACTGCAACATGTCTGGAAAACCTCCACAGGAAGACATTCAGGAGGCATCCTAATTAGAGACCCAAACCACCTCAGCTGATTATTTTCTGCATGGAGGAGCAGTGGATCTACTCCAAGCTCTTTTTTCAGCATTACACACAAACAATGCCCTCATTACTGCAAACAAACACCAGTTCATTGATCCATCACCCTATTTGACCAACCATCAGTCAGGAATGAAGCACCCAAATACTTTAACTCCTCTGCTTGAAGCAAAAACCCATCCCTGACTGAGAGTGAGCATTCCACCTTTTTTATGATTGAAAACCAAGGTTTCAGACTCAGGCCTCAGAGAAGCTCACTTTGATCTGAGTCTTCATATTCAGCTGAAAAGGGCATGCTGAATGCTGTCACTCAAAGACACTAATGCATCATCAGCAAAAAAATAAAAAATAAAAATAAAAAATACTGAGAAAAGTTCCTGAAGCTCCCAAACTAGACACCCTCCTCTCTATGACAGCATCTTAACATCTTATTCATGAACATCACAAACAACTTTGGAAACAAGGGATAGACCTGGAGGAGTCCAGCATGCACTGGGAACAAGCTTGAGTATATGTTGAGAAAGCATCTTGCACGTTGGTTACATGGAGACTGCACAGCTCTTATAAGGAACCATGGCACCCCACAGTACCCCTGACAGAATGCCTCAGGGAATGCAGTCCAAAGCCTATACCACATCCTAAAAACACATTCAGATTTGACAGAAAAGCTCCCATCAGCCCGTTAGCAACTTTGCAAAGATAAAAAAAATATTGGTCCATTGTTCCACGACCAGAACACGTATCACAGTGCTCTTTTTAATCCAAGGTTTGACAATCTGTTTAAATTTTTCTTCCAAAACACTGCACTGAATCATCCCGCCTCTCAATATTTGAAACAAACTTTTCAGTTCTCACTTTTGGAAATAAGGACCACCCAATTAGGTGTTGTCGCCATATGTTATGTTGTCACAGTACTTTAACTACACCAGCGGAAGTCATTAAAAAATAAATATACCATCAGTCAATCTGATTTTCTAAGTGTCCAGTTTCACAAAAATCCAAAATGACATTGGCAGAACTGCAGAAGATGTGTGCCAATATTTTCAGTACTTTCAATTACTCACCAAAAAAATATGTCTTGTCTGTTTGCACTGATAAGCTCCTAGCTCATTCCGTTTGTTACAGCCATGTGAGCAGAGCTGATTTCTGCAATGGTGCTCTGAACATTCCTCTCTACCAACAGTCAGTGTTCTCCTCCATAAAAATAACACATTTGGAATGCCTGTTCTTTCATATGAATTAATTTGGAATTTTAATGCAAAAAAATGTTTGTTTTTTTCAGCTTATTTCAGAAACATTATTTTTGGTATCCAACTTTTTGACATAAAAACAAACTTTAGAAATCTAGTGTTAAACACATCCGAATCAGACGTGCTGCAAAACTTCGAGGTTTGGGGTTTAAACAGGCAGCTCAGAGGTGACAGGTGTGTGGTCCTCCATTGTGCTTATTTGTATTCATTTCACTTACTTTAAGAGCATGTGTGTGCAGTGGGGAGTAAAAAGGATAAAAAAGACAGTTTAATCAATTAGACTTTCAAGGGCTCTACTTTCCTTCCCCCCCTGCTAATCAGATTCAACCCTAATTCTCTGCCAAAAAAAGCCTACACAAGGAGGCCACCCTAATGAAGAGTGAGGTGCTGTTGTGCTGGACCACCATGGAGCCAACAAGAGGAGCAACTTGATTTTCTGACATTTCCAGTTCTCATCCTCTAGGAAGATCCAATACTTAGAGCCACATTCCCATCTTCCTCCAGCAGTGGTGAAGAGGTTGTTTTGGCAGCCATGTAAACCCCAGACCCTATCCCATCATGTAATGATCTGACAGCCGTGACCTTCATGGGAGTGACCTCACAGGTGGAAAGCTGCTGCCGTACTGGTAATAGCACACAAACACCTCTTCAGAAAATGTGGTTCAGGAAAAAAAAATTAAATAAAAATAAAATCGGAAAGGTATGGAGCAGAGGGGGCTGAGAAGCTGGCAGTCAGAGTAATTTGTCTGGGTTTGAGCCTGGTGAGCAGAGCAGGGGTTGCAGGGTGGTAAGGCCGGAGCAGGAACTAACAGCAGGTTATCAATGTGTGCTGCAACCAGGGCATAGACTCTTGGTGAGTTTCAAACAAAGAAATCTTAAGTTTGCTCTTTTTTATTTCTGTTTTACTGAGTCACTTGTTGACTTTGACTTACAAAGATTATAAATGTAATAGAAGTCTACAAAGTCTGGTTCTGAATTTCTGATTACTAAAACTTTATTTTTTGCGCAAACACTCTTTTTTTCCTCCTAATTTTCCTGTTGGGCACGACTCTTCATTAGTCTTTTCAACAGAGCAAAGAAGTTACTCCGACCAGAGGTTCTTTCTGAGGCCTGTGGCACCGTTTCGTTTACCATACTGTGAATGTAATTAAATCCAAGCACTGCCAGTGTTTACTGGCAAGTGGGAGAGCGTCTTTCTGCTTCTCAAACAGCCCTCCATCTGTCTGATTGGATTGTGGTCCCAGGCACTAGCAGACATGACATGTGCACTGGAGGAGGCAGACCAGGCTGAGAACTCTAACCAATGTCATGCTGTTTTTAATACAATATGACCTCGCCAGGGGGATTCACATGCAGAGGATACAAGAAGTAGATAAAGGAAATAGTGTTTGTGTTTGTTTATACATGTAAGCTTGATGAAAGCTCTATTTCGCACAGATTAACAAAGATTAATGTTATTGTTCTATGATGTTTTTTTCCCAACAACTTTGATAAAAAAGTGTTTTATGGCAAAAACCACTGCAATATATGACAGACACTGTAAAACATTTTGATACCAACTACATTATTGCTTGTATCGCAAATATTTAAAGAAAACATTTAAACTGATATAATATTTGTTATTGATTTTTTTTTATCTTTACAGCAATTCTTAATCTTTCTGTGATTCCCATATGACATTTTTTTGCTGCAATAGGTTTTTACTAATATGTGGCTTCTCTGAACAGAAACAGCTGAAAATACATTCTGTAAAATCCCAAGTTTATTCCATTTTACCAGCACACAACTCTCTGTGCACCCATAAGTAAAGGACAAATGCAGTTTGACTGTTAAAAAGGGTTTGGGCTTGTGCGTGCACAGGGTAGCTATCTGACTTCTCTCTACTGCACAGCTTGAATGTTGCATGGCTACAAGTTTGCAACCAACAGAGCAAGAAAAACAAGCCCATTTTGCTACAGAGCAGGTATTTGAATTAACTTCATCCAAGCCTCATTGATGTTATATGTTAGCAGAAAGTTTTAACCCAGAATGTGGACTTGACACAAGGAGCTCAAAAACAAACTTAATTTTTCATTTTCCTAACTCACATGGGCTCGCCCTCCTTTAATGTTTGTGGGTGTTGTTTGCATGAACTCCAGCTGTGATTCATACAGCTGATAATTGGTAATTTACTGTATTCTAATCATGCTGAGAGCAAATCTGGATGAAAGAATTTGATTCATGTTGATGATACCTTTCAATGGTCCCTGAGGAGTTACAGTTTTTAGGTAATAATGTGCAGTTTATTAGACGTATTGAACATTTAGAAAAAAAATGCGTGGATCAGCTGTCATTTTTGTGCTATTGTTACCACATTTGACGCTGTAGCTTCATATTTTATTCCCAGTACTTTATTCCATGTGCAATAACATAACAAAGTTATTTTTTAATTGCGTAATTGTGTATGATTTTAGCATATTTTAATCTCAATGACTACAAACTTGTTACAGTTATAATAACGATGATTGCTGAAGTACCTTTAAATAGAAATCAAGGTTTTGAAATTACTCCAAAGTGTTCAAGAACAGTTTTTAATTTAAATTGGCTATTTTTAAGGCATTTTAGACAAGGCAGAGATGGGGGTTAAGAGGTTAAAAAACAAAACAAAACAAAACAAACAAACAAACAAAAAAATCATAAAGCTACTGTGTCAGCAAAACTTACAAAGCAGGGTATCACAAGGAAGAAGTCACAAGGAGAACACAGGGATTGACCAGATGTGTTTGATGCTCAGCTGATGCATAAAGTAAAGCTGGTAAGCTGTATGGGTTTGGTCTGATAGGAAGAGTGGCTGCAGCTGTGCAGAATGAGAAGAAAACGAGAACTGAGTGAGTACAGGCAGCAGTTGGCACAAAACCATACACAAAGACTAAACAATGAAAACAAAGAACAGAACAAAGGCAAGAAACAAAACAGAAATAAAGCTAATCATTAGACACAAAATACTATAAACCAAACTAATAGAAAACACAGATCTGACAACTAAACCTGTTGAGATCTATAAATGATTTGACTTATCATGTGGCACAAGACTGAAAGCTTGTATTTGGATTGTATCCCTAAAAAGGCATCCAACAATATAGTTAAACTGTTTCATTTATTGCTGTTTAGAGTTTGTGACCTTCTGTCCTCTGAACAGTTGCTTTTCATCCATTACAAAGATGATTACGACACTGTGTCCTTGTCAGGAACTCAGTGTGAAGGCTCCGATCCTATTTATTTCTCTTTTACCTCAAGTGAAAGTGTAACCAGATGGAAATAAAAGGACAAGACATAAAATAAAATAAAAAAACAACAAAAGTGAAGGAAGACCGTCTGTAATGTTACCCCCAAATTTGGGAGAATGGTAAGTCGTAACAAGCTGTTGGAACATTTTTCGYATTAGACAAGATAGTGATTGAGGTGGGAGCGGTTCCTTAGAAGTAAAAGCCATCGGGACAATGAGAAAACAGTGGTGGTTTATGATGTAAACGTCAGGATGTGTGTTGAGGCAGTGGGGCCAGAGATGGACCTATGAGAGCAGAGGAGCTTCCTGTGGAGACTCTGATAGAAAGGCGGTGTTTGGTTTAGCAGTGTTGCACCAGGAATTCAGCCATGCAGAGTCACATGAAAAACGTGGAATCTTCAAAAGACAGGGCAGAAAAATACAGACATGAAAGATTYTGCAGGAGTACAGACGTTTTGAAAACATTAAACTAAATATATGAAAGCTGTATTTCTTTTTRTCAGTTTTGGTTACACACTTATGTTAGCATTTAACAAGTTTAAAAAAAACCTTCTTCTCTCTTGCTGTTTCTCAATGTTTCTCCAGAAATGTCATGTTCTTTAAAAGGGAGGTATTATGCAACATCAACTTACTTGAGCTTTATATCATGTTATGCTGTCATTTCCTCATCACAAACATACTCAGAGTGCTGCACTGTCTCATTCATGCATGTCTGAGAAATCATTGAATCCCCTGTGGAAGTCATGTGGAGCTGCTTAAAAGCTTGCTGGTACAAAGCACCACCTATTTGTACAAAGCTCCTCCCTGGAGCTCAGTCTGCATCCAAGTTCCTGCCAGAGCACCACTCCCCTGAATCATTATTGTGAAGACATGAGTGACAGAAACGGTGGGAGGTTCTCAAAGAGACAGAGGCCAATTCCAAGGCTTTTAGACAGACTATGATGCAAAGTCACAACAGATGGTAACATAGTTACCTGATTGAACTATGTGCCAGGYAAATACATAATATCCCCCTTTAATGTATTCACCTACAGGTTTTATCAAGTCAGTTCCGTGGTTTTTTTCAATTTGCTTTGTTTTTCAGTTCAGAAATAATAATTCTGCTTAATAAACAGGCAAAGAAACATATTATGTAGCTGATTTATCTTCAGACCATCAAACCACAATTCGTGAGCTAATTTTCAACTTTCAGTTGTAAATGATTATTCTTATTATTCACTGGTTTCCATTGTTRGTAATTATTGCAAAAAACAACATTTCTCCACATTGAATCCTTCATCAGARGGCACCTTAATTCTTATTCCTTATTTATGTCACCATAATATTACACTTGCCTCTGTTTCATCTACCGTTCTCACTATTGTTGTTTTACTCTTTTCCCCCTGTCTTGTTCATTACCTGTTTCTCTTTTCTCTTCATTTGTCTCTGTCTTGCACTAAGGACTCTCTCCACCAGCTCTCTGCTCCACCAAATGTCGGCATTCATCACATCATCCTGAAACAACTCACTGGGCCCTCGGACATGCTGCATTAGAGAGGGTGATGGGATGTAGGATGTAGCCTCTGACTAATTTCTTGTTGCTGTAAAGGGAGATTTTTTTTTCCTTTGAAAATTATAATACAAATTAACACTTTTTTCAGCTCTTTTAGAAGCTCATTACAAAATTGATTTTATTTAAAATATTGTCTGCAATCTACACACTTTTTTTGAGCAAACACATTCTGAAAAGCTTTTTMAACTTTTAAAGCAATTTTTATTTATTTATTTTCACTATTTTGTGTGAGAGCTTATTGTCCACTGCCCACACATTCTGTCGTTAGCCAACTATTACAATATCAAACCATCACTGCATTTTTAAATGTTTTATTTTCATCACAAATTATTTGTAAAATGTTGATTGAATACTGTTTTCTTTCTTCTCCTCTAACGAACATAATATAAAAATATGTTGTATGAGACATTTTTTGTATATTAAAAAGCCTGAAGTTAAAAAAGTGTGCATTTTGAACCCAGAGCCTTGACTGTACCACTACAAATTTTTAATCTTTTCTACATTAAATTAAAATGAATTCTTATTCTGTTTAAAAACAAGCGGACATGTTTTTCTCCAGATGAAAAGGCAATGTGTTGAATAAGTCTCCTTTATGGTATTTCTCTTTACAGTATATGATTGTTACATCCCCAGTGTGGATGTTTGATTTTGCATTGAAGTAATGCCTTGTTTTTTTTTTTAGGCTCTGCCTCCTCTCCTGTGTCTCCCCTGTGATTGGGTGCTGCTCCTTGGGTCTCAAGCCAATCAATCAGCTGGGCCCTATTTAATGGCTGTGAAGCTGGACTTCTGCGCCTATGGGCCACTTGACTGACCTACTCAATTTGTNTTTTGGCCTGAGCTCTCCCTGAAGCCATTTAATCAGACTCCCAGGAAAAGAAACTTAAAATATGGCAGAAAATAAACACCTTAAATGCCATTTTGACTCCTCCTTCATTGTCTAGATTTATGTTAGTCCCTTTAAACTCCTAGACCAAGCCAGGGGACGTAACAGATTTTATACACCAAATAAATATTTGACCAAACACTTTTATTTTTTACTTTCCACAATTCTTGTTCTAAAATTTTCAAAAGCTGTCATCTCACAACAAGAGAGCTAAAGGTTCACCACTCGCCCAGGGTATTTTTATGTGGCGTTTTTATGTTTGTGCTTTGCATGAATTCTTGTCAGGCATTCCATTTTTTTTCTCACAAGTTAAAAACATCAATCCCATAAAACAAAATGTTTCTGGCCCAATTCTGTCCCACAAAATGCACAAACACTCTAACACTCAGTCCAGTTAATGCAAAGAATGATGGCTCTTTGGTGGCCCAAATGTGGATTGCCAGTGGTGGTCCATTCATAGGCCAGCACCACATAACCCACATCCCATTAACAAACCACTTGCCATGCCAGCAGTGCCAGCTTGACTGCAGATCTGACCCACACCTGTCTGCTATGTGAGATGTTAGGTTAACTCTAAATTGTCCCTGGGTGTGGGCGAGAGTGTGACTTGTCAGTCTGGTTTGTCTCTATAGCCGCATTAACACAGAACATAAGCAATCATAATAAAAGACCAATTGGAATTGTAAACATTTAACCTGATCATGTTATTCAGTTCGTGGAAAACTGACCTGGCTGCGCATGTGCATACAATGTCAACCTGACATATTTCCACCTGACAAGATGCTAATATATTGGGGAAGCAGAATTGGTCAGTTAGCAGTATAACATTTCCATTAAAAACTTTGAAAGAGCTCAAAATAATTAATGCCTTGATGGTCAAAAGTGTACAAACACAGTAATTTCTACATTTATGTTTATTTGTTTATTTAAACATGTGTTTGTGTTCATCACGGAAGCAGAACTTATGTGTTTTTTAGGGAAAGTTTACAACTCTGCACTTGTCAGTACTTCTATTCTGAATAAAAGCCTCATGAATGTAAACACTCTTCATGTTTGGGATAATCAATTTTGTGCCCATATAAACAATACATTTGGATTATTTAATTTGAAAACATTTCAAGATGTTTGCACATGTAAGCTTGTGCTGCCCKGTGAAGGACCTGTCCAGGTTGTTCCCCACTTCTTGCACATTGATAAATATATTTGTTGACAAAAAAAAAGGAGAGTGAATATTTTCTGTATGTTTTCAATTCATAACAAGTACATTTAAAACAACTTTTAATCTTAAGCAAAATAACAGACAAGATTGAAAAAGGCTGTAATTTCCTGTCTCCATACAAACAAACATCTATAAATACTGCCTGTCCTAGTAAATGTACACTGACCTTTAATCATTTTAGAACAACATTTAATTGCCACTGGTCAAAAGACTGTCATTGTTGCCTGTCACATTTTGATCTTGCATCCTAGATGTTCTCACTTGTGCCATACCTCACCCTTATCTTGCAGAGGTATCWTGTGGTGCTTTTACTAAAGTGTAGGAACAAACAACCTATGAGAGACTGTATGCACTTGTTGTTATCTTTTGTTCCCTTCAAGATAAGAGAAGCTTCTATGCGTTCTGAAGAGCTCTTTTATTTCTCATGCTGTAAGATGATGGCTGACAGCTAGCCATTACCCCCTGCTGTGTCTTATGCTGTATTGATAGATTTCTTTTAAACACACCTTATCCAACCCCCTGTGGCTTACAGTGTCAAGTTGCCAATGTTCATCATAGTTCGCCCTGATGTTAAGTCTAATCTTTGGACACAGAAAGWTACAGTGATCCCCTTTCAAAAGAGAAGATAAGGGGAGGTTGTGTTCACCGAACATGACATGTCCTGAAAAAGGGTTCCTATTATGCTGATATGACTCTTCCTGAGGCATTCTATTGACAACTCACAGCAGGTGACCGCCCATTAATCTCTCCACCACAGTGACATTCAATGTGTCAAAGGGACCACTGAGGTGGATTCTGCAAAGCTGTGATGAGAAGTTGCACAGAAGACTAAACTGTTCCCACCTCAGTGCTGGTGAGCTGCTGCTGTGTTGCATTTTAGAGGAAAACATTGTTCACTTAGCAATATCCTGCCCATGTTTGTAATTACAAAACTGTTTTCACGACAGCAGAGCTGTCAATTTCCAGATTGTTCATTATTGTTGACAGAAAAAAAAACAAAAACAAAAAAAGATAAAAAGTCAAAAAATAGATATATTATTCTTTCACAGGGGCTTAGTTTATCATCCAAATTATCGCATCCATATTTTCTACATACAGAATGTTTCATTAGAGATGGAGGCTGCTTAAAACCAGCTAATTTTCTCTCCAATTAAAACACCACAAAATGACCTTGAATAAAAGCACAAACCCAAAATATTACCAAAAAAACATACTTCACATGAAAACACGGAACACATATGCAACAAAACAAGTTCACTTGTTGAAACTTTTGTTAGTGCAYTGGTTAACAAACTGGCTATTAACTGTTCCAAACAATACAACAATACAATTGATCATTAATCCCTGTGTTTTACAACAATATTAGCATCAATAGTAGCATCAGGATTTACCTAAGGTTTGTTGGAATAATGAGCCTCCTGGCTGAACTTCATAAGAAGATTAGGGCTGTAGAGTGTGAGGTATACTCTGATTCAGTCTCTGTGGAGTAGGAAAGAAAGTGTATTGATTATCTCATGCTGCTTCTCTTAAGTCGGAGAAAACCCTGTCAAGAAAGTATGCAGCATCAACCTTCTTTCCCAACCAGGTTCAAATAAATTATTGGGGTCTTATGTCTCTTTGAAGGAGCCAGCAGGRGTAAATTCCAAAAGGCAAAAGTTTATTTTCATGAACTCATATTCATGTACACAGTGTCAAAAGACAAAAYGTATGTCTGGATTAATAAAGGACCTCATCTATGTTTAGCATGACCAGCAGGGAATAAAACATAAACATTTCTTGTGTTTATGAATTAAAAGTTGGAAAAAAAAACTGCAGAACAATTATCAGTGACAACAGGATGAAATATGCCCTCCTCCAAAATACTGTACAAAAGAAAGGCTAATCAACAAGAAAATCTTTCAAACAAAACCTGAGAAAAAACAAAGAAGACCATCATAATTTGTCACTTAATCGTTCATTAATTATGTCATAAATCAATATGACAATGACTGCTAATTCTAATTACAGATGTCATGCTTGGCCTCATGCTTTACCGTGCTCCGCTTACCTCAGAAACCATATTGTACACAACTCATCTTGTTTATTTGAAGGCATAGCCACAGGCCAAAAAAGCTAAACATTGTAACACACTTAATATGTAAGACGTTTGAGTTTTGACTGTTACGCAGCTATGTTTTTGCACCGTGGACAAACAGTTGTGTCATGTAGAGACTTGGCTGTTACAGGTCTGTTGTTGAGTTGCGAGTTGCCGAGTCACAGCTTGGCGGCCAGTTGGTCCTTTAAGTCAGGGGACGACACAGAAAGGACGCTGCTGCAGCACGTCTTGTAATTTTTTATCCACATCTTTTGCCTGTGCATTTGCATTCTGGTTGCATGTTATCGTCGGCTGTGACAGCTATTTAGCATTATATTTGAATGCCTTTAAAAAGACCTCTTCAAAGGAGCGTGTGCATGGTTACAGGGAAGAGAACTAATAGCAGATGGTGTTGAATCTCCATGTTCTCATCAGGGGGTATTGCAAGTCTTCATCTAGCTTTAATTCTGTGAATAATGAAGTGTGCTTCAAACACTTATGTTGTCAAATGCTAAACATGATAAAACTGAACAAAAGACAATCCTTTACAGTRTAATCTAAATAGTCTCCGTAATTAATTAAAGAGATTAATATATAGGGTCTCTGTACTACAGAACTAATTTAATCCTCAAGGTTAAAATTCAAATCAAATATTACCCCAAATTCTTTGCATGAGGTTTTATAAATGGTTCCAGGCTGCCCAGATGTGTAGGAGAAGCACTGTGGTGGACTTGTCTTGTTATCTGTCCAAGGTGTACCATGCCTCTAGTACAGTGACTGCTGCAGATAGGAGCCAGAGGTCTTGTAACCCCCACCCCCCCAAAAAAAAAAAAAATAAAAGTGGGTTTCTGAAAAGTGATAAATGATGATGTAGCCTAAGTGCAGCATGTATATGGAAAACAAAATTGGTCCAAGAATAGATTCCCAGGGAGCTCCACATGTGAGGGGGTGACAGTGGAGTAAACAGATTCCCCAAAAGTTTACTGAGAAACTCCTGTCAGACAGGAAAGACCTGAACCAGTCTAGTGCAGAGCCTTTGATACCACATTGCCTCATCCAGATAAAGTGACTCCTACTACTAAGGGTAATCCTTAGTGATCCTTGTGATCTTGGCACAAAGTYGAGCTTGTTCTGAGTGTGGGTTGGACTCCGCCRGGGCTGTCCCTGGTTTCTGATCCTGTTTGTAATGTTAATGAAAAGGATCTTAAGGTGCAGTTTTGGAGAGGAGGGTGTCTGGTTTGGGAACAAAAGGGTTTGCTGTATGCAGATTATGTGGTTTGGTTGGCATCTGCAGACCAAGACCTTAAGCTTGCAGTGGGGTGGTTTGCAGTCAAGTGTGAAGGTCATGGTTCTCGACTGGAAAAGGGTGGATTACTCCCTCTGGGTTAGGGAAGAGTCTCTGCCTCAAGTGGAGGAGTTTAAGTATCTGGGTTTCTTGTTCATGAGTGATGGTAGAATGGAACGGGAGATGGATCGACGGATTGGTCCCTCATCCTCAGTAATGAGGGAAYTGCTCCAGTCAATCATGGTGAAGAAAGAGCTAAGTCGAAAGGCAAAGCTCCCAATTTACTAATCTGTCTACGTTCCAGCCCTCAGTCATGAGGTGAGGATCATGACTGAAAGAATGAGATCCTTGATAGGGTGGCTGGGCTCAGTGTTAGAGATAGGGTGAGGAGCCCCGTCATCCGGGAGGAGCTCAAAGTAGAGCTGCCTCTCCTCCACATCGAAAAAAGTCAGCTTAGGTGGTTTGGGCATCTGATTAGGATGCCTCCTGGATGCCTCCCTTTAGAAGTGTTCTGGGCACCTACCACTGGTATGAAGTTCTGGGGAAGACTCAGGACTCGCTGGAGGAATTATGTATGCTCTCTGGCCTGGAGACGCCTCGTGGTCCCCCAGGACGAGCAGGAAAGTGTCATTGGGGTGAGTGATGCCTGGGTTTCTCTCCTGGACCTGTTGCCTCTGCGGCCCAACTACGAATAAGTTGAAGAAGTTGGAGATGGAGATATATATTTTTTGCCTTACTCAATGCCTTTGACATGTGTAATTGAACATAGGATGGAAGCCTGTTTGTATTTTTTTACATATTCACATATTCATTTATGCACATTTGAATAAATCTGAATGTTTTTGTGTATAAGCACTTTTTAAATTTGTATAAACGCCAACTTTCAGTATAAAAACTACACGCTCTTTCATACATGAAGCACCAGAAACTCTTACAACTTATATTTAATTAACAACATTGTTCATAAATATAAATTTGGCAGATTTTGGAAACTGGGACTTTTTTGCATACAAGGACATACAAACTCAATAGGAACCACATTTTCACAAATAACAATGTATCAACCTTCGATCACTAAGCCACTTGATAATGCTTGTATGAATAAATAAATTAATCAATTCTGACCTTTATGTGGCTAATGGATCCTAAAAATTCCATTACCATTTCTGACTGTTTTTGTCAAAAAAGCGTCTCTATTCTTCAGTTATTGCTCTTCAAGCACATCTCTTCAGCATTGAGCTTTACTGGAGTCCCATTAGGTTTTGGCTCAATTACAAGACTCTCCTTCTCATCTATCATTTCATGACTTTTCAGTACCCTTGACCTACTTCAGATCTTCCTAAACTGGTTAATTCTCCTCCAACCAGAATGCAAACTTGAATTGGCAAAACATTTTGCAAAGTACTGCAGCTCTGATGGAATTTAGAATGAATGTTTTTTTGGTGATTTTTTTAACCTTTCCATAAAAAAGGGATTCAAGACCTGACTGGTTGACTTTCTGAGCTGTTTATTCAGTATGTTTTTTAATAACAGCTACYTTAGGCCTACACTGATTCAATAAATGATCAATAAATAGTCACCTGTCTGATCTGCTTGTCTACCATCTACTGACCTCACATTGTGCTGTTTTTATTATTTAAAAGTATAACATGATATTAAATAGCCAACATGCTGAAATTTGATTGTAAATTTCCATTTGCTTAAGACTTTGTTGGATTAATTATCAAATAAGGTTCTCAGCACTTGTTCCATTCTGAGAATCATTCAAAATGCTGGTTGGGTTACTTTATATGCCACCTAAAAGTCAGAGAAAGCACACAGATTTTTGAATTGTACTTATAGTCTTTGTTCAAAAAAGTCTCTGTGTTCTGCATCATCCACGTGCCACTTGACCTTATCTCTGCTAAACAAGCAACTGTACAGTCATACATCCTGTCACCAAGTRGCACACATAATTGGACTGTTAGACTCGCAGCTTTAGCTTTTCTAYTTTGGTTCACAGTGTTCTCCTTCTCCCTGCCTCTCAAACTTAGTTTTCACTTTTTTTCCCTATTTGCTTTCAAACCTGTCCATCCATTGCTCTCTTGTTGTCCTCAATCTTCCCTTTAATGYGCCCTTTTCCCTTTATTGCTCCTCTCTGCTCGCTGTATAAAGCTTACTGTCACTAGGCAGTGGGAGGTACAGACAGAGGCAGGATTCAGAGGTCATTTTACAAGTGTAGCTGCTAATTAACAGAATTGTAATGACTCATTTCAAAGGGATATGGTGCGGACACACAATTCGGCCCTCCATTTCATCTTGTGKCTCTCCTCCCACTGGCTGCTCCTCTCTCAGATCTACTCCAAAAACACTTGATTACTCCTATTTCCATGGACACAGGCGCCTCTCCCTGCTCACATTAGCATGTTGTGGGGAACAAGCGCCACTTGGACAAAGCCATGCCGTTTATTTTTTTTTCATTCTAGAGATGACATTCAATTCCACACGTGCAGCTCTTGCCAGGATCAGTTTTCACCACTTATTACACCTGCTGACCTTAAAGTGACATCTCTGAAATGCAAAATAGTTCTCTCATGTCAGGTAACATTAGGGGCAAAAACAACCCATACAGATCTTTGTTTGTTTCAGACACACAAACAAACAAGTTGTTTTTTTTATTTGGAGTTTATTTGGATAGAATGCATGAAACTAAATTAAAAGGGTTTTAACAAGAAGATCATTTCACTGACTGAGATASAAATATATACAGCGGGTAAAATAAGCATTGAACACATCACCATTTTTCTCAGTAAATATATTTATATTACTAGAGGTGCTAATGACATGAAATGTTCACCAGATGTCAGTAACAACTGAAGTGATCCATACATACAAAGACGTCATAACATAAATGTCCAGAGATGAAGCTGTTTGTAATAATGTGGAATGGCAAACTGTAAACCAGGTGATTGGCTGGGCCATTCCAGCAGCTTTAGTTTCTTTCTCTGAAACCAACTGAGAGTTTCCTTGACTTTGTGT
>NW_013952408.1:5673764-5675402 GCF_001266775.1 Austrofundulus limnaeus | reverse complement strand
TTAAACAGCTTTATTGAAAGGAAAAAGTTATTTGACACGGGTGGTGGTGTGGAGGCCAGAGGAAAGGGGTAGCCAGAAAGAGCCAGAGCTGAAGGTAGAGGCGGGGTGGAGGTGGGCTGAACATTTTCTGGAGAGCAGACGAATCCTTGGGTGCTGGGCCTTTAGACCTGGGTCCCTGTGAGATGATTGGTATGGTAAGGTGAGGATCTGACGATGACTGACTGCACTGGGAGCGCGACTTAGTGGTTGGATGGAGCAGGTGAGGTGGACAGCGTCTTCCAGTCTGAATTTATGCCTGGACTTTATTAGTGAAACAAAACACCAAAAAATGTTGTGCGCAAACTTTCATTGTAAATTTTTTTTTATTTATTTGTTTTTGTGGAAGGTGGTTCATAAAAACATACAGATCTGGTTTGCAAAAACATTTTAGGCCCAGTTTTTTTTGTGATGAGAAACAGACCAGCAGGCATGCCGTACAATTTGGTGGAGAAGATGTTGCAGCTAAAACAACTGAAATATCAAGAATGCACCAAGTCAGATTGGTGAAAAAAAACAACATGAGTTATTCAGAGTGAAAAAWGATAAAAGAAAAGAAACAAGTAACAAAACTTGAACAAGCTGGCAGACAAATCCAACAAACCCAAAACTGAAAATTCTTCCATTAGATCTCAGCAACTCCAGACCAAAAATAACGCAAGACTGAAAAAAACAGGGCAGCGTTTTGGAACTGAAGAAATTGTAGAAAACCTAGAGGTTTAGGCACAGCTGAGGGTGTAAACAAACAAAAAGTTTGGAAACAAAAAGATGATTATTTAGATTATGATAGTCAAACAGGCAAAATATATCAGTATATAAACATTCTTTTTTCTAAAAAAGTAAAAGCTGCACAAATTAGATATGCCCTTTTTAATGTCTCAATTAAGAAAGATCATAGTAAACTTGGTTGCCTAGAGTTTTTAAAATGTTGTTTATTAATATGATTTATGTTGTTAAAAAGTACAAAGGATTGCAATGAACAGCTGCAACATGCTTGAGAAAAAYAGATTTCAATGGGACATGGGCTCGTCAAACTTGCTGAGCTTTCAAAACATCTCCGACATCATCTGTTCTAGAATAACATCAAATGGCACATGAAAAAGAATAAACAGTTATGACAGATTGACCTTTTTACAAGAATGCAGCAAGTCATCATCTAAGAAAATCTCTTTTTTTTGCAGAAATGTTAGAAATTCAGTGAATTACACTGTTTTATTTCTGAGAAGACATTGAATTGTTCGCTTTATTTATTTTAGTTTTCTACTTAGTGCCCAAGGTGAGWGGTTTCTTAAAATTTGGCCAAGCTTCTGAAGAAATTTATTAGTCAGTTTGTTACTGATTTAAAAGCACCACACTATTTTGTAGTTTTCCTTATTAAGTATCGATTCTTATAAACTATTGTGTAACTGTTGTAATGTCTTGACTAAAATAGTTTTAATTACATGCCCAAAACACCAGGACAACACATAGATCATCTGTTTGAATGAACATAAGGGAAGTTAGTTTGTTGGACTGCCTGTGAGTCAGCCGTAGGCCTGTAGGGGGCGTGCCAGGCACTGAAGAACCATGTTTTGTGTGTGTGTGTGTGTGTGTGTGTGTGTG
>NW_013952408.1:5669434-5672888 GCF_001266775.1 Austrofundulus limnaeus | reverse complement strand
ATTCAAAATTCTTGTGGTTTATACCTGGTTAAGTCATGATTTCAATAAACAAACACTAAATTCTCTTACAGTTTTGGTGACCCTGACATGATGGATGATCTTGAGTAAACAGATAGCATTGGATTTTGTTTTTGGCTGAAGTACCTGAGAAGACTTTGAAATATCATYTGCTGAGAGTGAGTACAGAAAAGCTTCAAGATGCCKCCTTTCTTTTCTAAAGAGGATTTCTGCCAGCTTCTCCAAAAGGTGACGGTGTTGRAGCTCAAGATTCATCGTCTGGAAGAGATGAATGGTTTGGARGACTCAACATGCATTCAGATGGGTGAGAAGGCTRARATSAGAGATCAACTGGAYGAGGAGATGGAAGCTGCTTCTGAGGGTGAAGCTGCATGGAACTCTCTGGGTGCCAGATCAAAAAATCTCTCAGGAAGAATTCAGCTCTTAGATGACGACGAATGGCCAGAATTACAGAGAAATGCTTTTCCTCCACCAGCAAGGAGAAGAAAACCGCGACAGGCTGTAATCAAAATAACTGATAATAGCCAGAGAAATGAAGATGGGGCAGTCTTTCTTCAAAACAGATCCACACCACTGGAAGAAATTGGTGAATCTGAACAAAGTTCATCTTCTGACCTCAGAGAGGGACCTGAGACCACATCCAGATCCAGCTCAAAGCCAAAGCAAGTCCAAAGAGAGACTTTCAAGAATCAAGAAATGCTGATTGTCACAGATAAAATGGTGAATGAGATCAGATGCGTCTGGACCAAGAAAAAAGTCAAAGTTCTGAGTTTTGCTGATAAAGTGTCTGACCTCGCTGAGAAGATTCTGGAAATCAGAGCAGAGTATCCTGATCTGAAGACGCTCATCATTCATACAGGAAGTGATGAGGTGATGAACCAATAGTCAGAAATCCTGAAGAAGGATTTTATTCAGTTGCTGAATGCAGTTAAAAATCTCAACATGGATGTATTGATCAGTGGGTCTGTTCTTACAGCCAGAGGAAGGGCTGAAATGTTCAGTAGGCTTTTTGCTCTTAATGGGTTTTTGGAAAAGTCCTGTGCTGACCACTCTGTGAGATGCAGTATGTGGACAACTTTGATCTCTTTTGGGAGCRAAAACATCTGTTCAAGTCTGGTGGAATGACTCTGAATCAAACTGGAGCACAATTTCTGGCTTTCAACATGAAGTATTATCTGAACCGAGTTTGAGCTGGAAACAAACAACAGGAGAAATCACAACAGCTGACGTCTGAAGGACAGCTGGAGAAAACTGAGATATCGATGGAAAACAACATGCAAGTTACTTATAAGAAGGCTGCCGCAGAATCAGAACCAGCCTCACAAACAGAGGATCTGGAAAAGGAGTTTCCCCAAACTGCAACAGGAGAACAACAAGGCCCCACTTCTCTCCACCAGAGGACCTTAAACATTCTTTCTCTGAGACCCCAACAGGACAGCAAGTGGAATGCCCCCTCCTGGATTTTACTAACAACATGGAAGAACCTGGCAAGATTAAGATCAAACAAACACCATGTCCAAATCCACTTAACCCTTATCTTCCAGCCCCTGGCACTAAACCAGCCTCTAAGAAAATTTACAGAACCCCACCACCACCTCTGACTCTTCCGTATATCCAAACAGACAAGCCTGTTTATGATCAAGATGATCTGAAGACTTTTGTGTAATAATTATGTTTTGGGGTTAGTAATTACTGTGGGTGAAATAAAATTTTAATTACTGGGGTTGGGATTTTAGAAACGTACATATACTTAGGTTTGTGTTGACATATTTTTTTTTCTGAATGTCTGTAGCTATGAAGACACATATGCAATACATGATGTATTGGCATTTTACAATCTGGTCAGTACAGATTTTTCCACCATTTTATTCACCTGTTCATGGTACATGGAACTAGATGACACAACCTTTGCTCCCTATGTGCACAATACAATAAGTGAGCCTTAGCAACAGGAAACCATGCTTCCGGGCTTTTCTTCCTTGAAGCACTTTGATATTTTTGAACACCTACAGATTTGGTTGATTGCACAGAAGCTGTTTCAGAAATACTGCCTCAGATGTCAGTCCATCATAATTTAGGTAAAAATTGGCAGTTGCCATGCTTCAAATGTACAAACTTTGAGGAAACAGTTATAACTGGCTGCTTAATCTCACCTAACCAAAGGCTAGACAATTCTCAATTCCTCTTTTATTGGCAGCATTGCTGATCATTGAACTACTGTTTAATATTTCTAACAGATAATATAGCTTCTTACAGGTTGAGTTATAGGTATCGTTTAATACCATGACTTTAACCATCTTGATATTATTCAGTGGAATATCTCATGTTTATCATTTTAATCTTATCCATAAAAGTCTTATCCATCACTGATTGCTGTGATTCTGCATACGGTTTGGCATTTTCAGCTCACATCAGTTATAGATTGCCCAACCTTTTGTGTTTCCACTCCAATTTCCCTTGTCTAACCCATATGCCCCCAGTCCTTTTCCTGGTTTCTCATTAAAATCCATTTGGTATGTCACTAAAACAATGATCAGAGCCACGGCAGTGCTGTCAACACATCAGCAAAGGCAACATTTTGAATGAGAGTTGGTTAAAAATTCAATAATGCACATATTTTCTTTTTTGTAAACATGTGTTGGTTTTGGAACAACAACAGTACTTGTTAAATAAAACCATTTCTCTTGGTTGTACAGTGCCTCCCAGTAAAGTGTTTGTGTTGCACACACACACACACACACACACACATAAACTCTCCCTCTCAGAATTGGTTCTCCCCACATGCATAATACCATGCATGCTAAATTTATAGGCAAAGTGATCAGGCCTCCGGGGCTCAAGTGCTGGCTTAGTGCCTCTCCACACAGTCTCAGCTGCTATGGCCGGCATACGTTTGTGATTGGCCTGACAGCTTCATTAAAAAAAGAGAAGGTGATTGCTTTCTGTTCCATACCCACAGCATGCATGACTAACCGGGCTCAGCTGTCAGTGGGAGGGACCCGCTTCAGCTTCTTTCCATTGAGTTTATGTCAGTTTTAATACAATGCTCTTATACAAGGATGGCTCTACCTTTCACYGCTGTCTTGTTATCTGGGGATGCTAACAAAAAATTTACTATGTTTACGTGCCCACAAAAACAGCAGGTTGAGTGGATACATGTGGATGTAAAGTGTTGGATATCCACATTTTCTAAGTAATGTTTCTTCCATTGATAATCATTTGTACTGTTTGTAGATACAAAGATAATCTTTTTTTGTGTCTGTTATGAAATAAAGCAGCGTTAAAAACTTCTGGATCTAGTTCAAAAAGGCCTCAACAGAAAAAAATAAGTAAATATCCATCCATCCATCCATCCATTTTCTGTACACGCTTATTCCTTTTCAGGGTCGCGTGGGTCACTGGTGCCCATATCCAGCAGTCACAGTGCGAGGGGCGG
>NW_013952408.1:5659678-5663930 GCF_001266775.1 Austrofundulus limnaeus | reverse complement strand
TATATATATATATTCAATTAATGGCCCTCCATTCATCAATACATTAATATACTATTCACGCAGCAAACACAAGTTTTCTTTATACTATTCCAGATCTGATTCTGTGATTTGTATTGATTATTTGTGACCTTTCACCTAAAAAATGTCTGAAAAACTGAAAAATGTAGGAAGGAAGGAAGGAAGGAAGGAAGGAAGGAAGGAAGCAAGATTGAGTGGAATCCACTTGAAGTATAACTGTGTGAATCGCTAACCCTTTCAAGTGGGGAAGCACAAACATGATGTTTAATTATAATTACTTAATGCTAAATAACTAAAACATTATTCAAAACAGGTAATGTGTTTTTTGTCTCCTTAAAACCAAAAGCAACAAACAAATAAAATAATTCTGTTTATTTTTGTACTTATAGRAACCGTGTTAACTTCAATCAGTTTATTTTCGCATACTGTTTGCTTACATGATGTAATCTTTAATTAAATCTGGGCTGTAAATGTTCACTTACCTACAATAATTTCTTTAAAATAATACAGTAGCAAATATATCACACCCTTAGCAGTAACTAAACTGGTGGTTAGTATGTTCTTTTGACAGACTGTAGACTAGTTTTGACAGCAGAAACTCAGTCTCTTTGTTATTCATGTCTCAAACTTCCTACTTTAGCCTATCACACGCTTTACAGTCAGCAAACACGGTTTACTGGCTTCTTTCTTCTATTTTCAGAGTCCCTTCAACAAGACAGTTTAGATCCTAAAGGGAAAATTGTGAACATGTTTTGATTTCAGCTCATATTCTAAACAAAGCCTCTCTGGTTGCACATGTAGTCCATCAAATCTCCAATGAAMAAAATGACCCAATAAAAGATGTTGGAAGTCCATGTTTAATGATATGTWTCCTGGTTGTAGCTTTTTCTCCCAAGTCTGACTTCTCTGAAAAGAAATTACTGCATAGAAAAAATAAATAAATGCATATCATCACTTCTGCGCTCGGAGAGATTTGTGGAAGTCCAGTGTGTCAGCCATGTTGATTTTGGATGACAGATGCAATCTGCTGTAGTATCAGCTGACGGGTCAATCCATATCTCATTACTCTTTGAAAACAATATTATCTTGGCTGCAAAAAATAAATTCAGTTGAAATGACATCATTCTTTGCTTTTTTTTTTTTTTACCAGCGCACCTCTGCACTACAGTTTAGCCGAAAATACTTCACGTCAGATTTTTTTGCCTTTAATGCAACAAATTCAAATTTAATACTATTTCACACCCTCATACATTTACTATTCATTTATTCATCTTAACTTTCACTACAAAATCTTTCTCCTCTCCCACACTCTCTTTGTTATTATTCACATTTTTTCCGGGGTGGCTCTGAAGCAGGCTTTGCTCGTGTGATTTACTTTCTATTAGGGGATTAAAAATCAATTATGCAGGAAGCCATGCGTAGGCGTGATTATAGCTGCGCATGACGGCACCATTCATCACAGGACCACTCATCTCTGCAGCCGTTAGTTACACAACACACACCGGGACGGACATCCTTTACTGTGAACTCTGCCCCTCCATCGTTTGCACACTGTAAACAGAGTGGGTCCAACAATGAATTATTTTCTGCCTTTTTTTTTAGTTTAAAAACACAACAGAAGCAAAGTCCAAGAGGAGAGAAAAATCGTACCCCCTAAAAATGGGTTCTTTAACAAGGATCTAAGCTGTACAAATGACAGAATAAGTTTTGTCAAGAAGAGGATAACATACTCTCAGGCTTGACGAGGCTTAAAAAGTTTCYTTTAAATAGGAAATACATTTATAATTACTTTGTGGATTAAATTTCTGTGAATAGATCATCCTTCTAAAGCATAGATGAATACAGACAGAACTAATTATGCAGCAGGCTGGTTGTTGGGATAACCTGGTCATACCAAGTCTGGCTATATTCTTGGGTTAGCAATACAAGAAGTTTAATAAAAACAGTGGGCAATTATGACAAAAAATGTTATTTAGAATAAAATCTGTTTTCTGAAATTACTTCACATCATCACTAAACAATGTCAATAAGTTCTTGACATTGGGATCTTTGTAAAATATACCAAAGTCAATAAAATGCACCTATTATCTTAGTTTTAAGTGGGAAGTATTCCAGATTTGTTGCACTACTGTATGTGTTGTTATCAGAATTAGCCATGGCACTCTATTGAAAAAAGGAACCTGCTACACCTTAAAGAAAAAAAAAACAGATGAATCCTTCAATATTAAGTGTTGGGCAATCATTAAAATGTGTTCAGGAGAAATGTTTTTTTTTTTTACTTTGTTGGTGTTTACTGCAGCTATTTTTAAAGTGCCTCTGACATATTTTCTTACGATAAATGTGTATGCATTTCTGAAAAAAAAATTACATGTTGCAAAAAAAAAACATTTCATGCCTTTGAGATGAAAAGTTATTAAGATATTTCCATGTGGCATAACAGGAAGGGATGTCTGCGTGTGAACAGAGCGTTACCACAATGACAAACAACAAACTGTTGAGAAGAATCTGATGTTTCTTTAGATTATTTTGAGTCACTGTCAGAGAAATGAATACTGTYTCAATAAGCAAAGACCATGAAATTCCCATTTAATGTCACTTCTTGTATAATTTTATCTAAGCTAAAAGAAAAAAAAAAGGCCAGGAGATCAAAAGAAAATATGCTATTTATGTGACAAAATAAGTCAAATCATGTGTAGTACGCCAAGTTTCTTAAATATAAAGATGCTTTCTTTGACTTTATGTATTTGAAGAATACGCATGTCATGGACACTTTAAGACTTGAGTGGTTTGATAAAAATACATTCTGCCTGTGCCTCCATTGAGACTTTATGGATATTTTAAAGATTGTTATAAACKAGTGCATTGCAAGTCTTCTGCGGCACACACTAGTTTTGTGGAGAGAGAACAGCAATGCAGAAGAGGCTGACAGGACAAAGCATCTGGTGATGAAGGCTGTCTTTGTTGCTGGCTTGCATTCTGAAGACCCTTGAGGCCTCAGCACCGGCGTAAAATACTAAAATGAACTCCTTCTTGATCTGCCCTTTCCCATCAAATGCACACTTACGGAGTTTCTTCTACCTAAGGTCCAGATGCTATTTCTTGTGAACACTTTTTTTCTGTTTTTGTTCCAAACGAATTTTTCACTGAGGAAAAAGAGCTGGAGAAGGAACAGTACACTGAAATATTCTGTCCTCATAAGCCTTCATGTCTATATTTGTTTTTACAACACAGTTATTTGCTCTATTGTTTTCCCAATAAATATTTCCCAGAATTCTATGAGGGAAAAAAATAAAGCCACATGGAACATTTTCCCACAAGCACTCGTCTCATTTGACCCGAATCGCTTTATCGTGCTTTGAGAGGCATCAGTTTATTTCAGCAAGGTCGTATGGAATGCACAGAAATGCCTTAATTCTGTCTGTCATGATAGGTTTTATGTCTGTAGTTGTAGTTTTGCCTCAGCACAGATACAGGTTTGCATCATTTCATAGTGTGGATCTATAAATACTACATGTAAAAGCTTGCCTGGCTGCAGATGGTGTTGCTCAACTCTACTCGAACGCTCTTGACTCTTTGGCTTAACGACGTAAGCAAACAGCTAATAACATTTTGCTGATGTTCGACTGACCTTGTTTGCAATAGCTCTGATAAATCCCACCGCATGAATTTATGCAATTTTCTTCTTTACAGTGTTGCAGGACAAGGGCTGTCTAAATCTGTGTTTTGTTTTGTTTTGAAGCTTAACCTTGCTGTTGTTGCTTTACATATTATGCCTTTTTAGAAAATCACAAAAACCTTGCCTAATTGTTCAAAAAAATAAATAAAATAAAATAAAACGGACACTTATTATTTTTTTTTTTTTAAGTAGCTTATCAGATATGGAGCAAGTCAGAATGAACCTTGAAAAATGAAGACACCAGCATGATGTAAACAAATAAAACATTTAGATCTAAATCACTTATCATAACAGAAAAGTTTTGCTTCAGAAAGAAAATAAGCACAATAAAATTGTAAATATTTTATCGTTTCAACTTAATCCATAGCTGTGTTTAACTTTTAACCAGAGGTACATTGTAAATGTACATTTACTCTGTCACAATACTTAAACAATTTTTGGGAGGATGTTTTGAATGTAACAAAAATAAAAGTTACAACTTAAAATAAAAAAGTGGTGTAATTACAAATCCTTCTTTTCTTTTAAAAATAAAAATGAAGTGTTGAATTTACTTAACAT
>NW_013952408.1:5658165-5659437 GCF_001266775.1 Austrofundulus limnaeus | reverse complement strand
CCTTATGAACCGGCCATGCCAGATTTGGAATCAGCACAACTTAAGATGACAAAATGCTACCCTTCTAGGAATGATGGGCCATTATTTCAAAGATTTATTTAGTTTAATCAACTCACATTTTAACACAAATATTGTGGTTTTAATTAACTCAGTCATTTTTGAACAGAGCTACCTTCAGTATTTGGATMCTTCACACATACACACAATCACTCTCACATGTACAACCACTGCTCGTGCCTATAAGAGTCCAGGCTTGTGGAGAAAGGCACGTCTGTTTACTCTGAAAGGTTCAAAGATAATTTACCTGGATTAGAGGAGCCATCTGCACCTGCCATCCCAGATTGCTTTAGATGTGTCTCAATAAATACTGAGCAGGCTACGAGGTAGACCGCACAATAGAAAAGCGTGGAGGTTTGCACTAAAGCAGGGTTTAATACTCATTTTTACCCCCGTTATTGCCAGGTGCCTGCTGGTGAGACCCAGGGACCTCTGTTCATTACTGCTCTTTGGAAACTTTGGCTCTTAAAACAAAACAGCAGAGGACAGGTAGTAAGTGCAGAGAAGCATTTTGCTCAAACACAACCCAGAACATTAAAATGGTTGTCCTTGTGCTTCTTTTTAAGCCAGTTTAATATAAAAAAAACAATAGCTTTGATGTGAAATTGCTCACTTTCAGGCTTAGCTGTTACATCATTGTGGCTTTTTTTGTATCATTAGTTTGCTCAAACACAAAGGTGAATAAACAGACATTTATTTTGCTGCCTTAAATCTTTTTGACTGCTTGGATGAATGGTTTTATAATAATCATAAAAGTCAAATGAGAAAATTTTGTAAGACATTATGACAATTACACCTTATTTTGCCTTATTTACTCATTAAAAATGGTTAATAACATTTAAAACATAATTAAGGATGATTTAAACTTAATAGGCTATACATTAACACAATTATTAGTGCTTTACTTAAAGGCTAATTACTTCCAAAACCAACAAACTCATTGTTTTATTCTTGCTTAACAACTCATACATCGACTATTATACAAACTGTGTTTATATGTATGTATGCTCATATTAATGTTCTTTCACACCATATGTTAGACACGTGTTGTTGATTAGAAAATGTTTAAATTTAATATAATTTTGATATGATTTCCACAGATGAAAAGGAACTAGTGGCTCTTCAGGGTTTTGTCTACATTAACAAATACTTAATTATGATGACACGGTTCTTAAAAATGGTTGGACTTCTAATTTGGAAGTAACCCTTCAATGT
>NW_013952408.1:5655825-5657690 GCF_001266775.1 Austrofundulus limnaeus | reverse complement strand
ACAAAATACAATGCTCCTAAGACCAGTTGTAAACATCATGAAGCATTGTTGTGATGGTGTGTAGAAATGAGGTAGGCTGTTCTTAAAGAGACAGAGGCCAATTGCAAGGCSTTTAGAAACGACTATGATGCAAATAAGTTTTTGATTTATACAAATATACAGCATTTTCATAACAACTTAAGGTGACATATTTACCTTGTGTTTAGAATTTAACTATATGCCTGAGAAACACATAATGCTGACCCTTTAAAAAACATAAATAGTTTTCATTTTAAATGGGTTCACAAAAAGACTTAACTWTAATAACTGCCTTAATTATTAATTTACTGCAGTGGATATTCAKTTCAAACATTCTCTAACCATTATTACATGTCTGACTCATGGTGTGAAAGTACATTGATTTGCATACACACGGATTATACAGAATAGTAAATTTATGAGTATGAGTAYACAATGTGCATGTTGGTTTTAAATGTAATTAGCCTTTGTGGGCAAAGCATTAATAACTGTGTTAATTTATTTCTTATTAAGTATGAATCATCCTTAAATATATTTTCTTGGTTAGCTAATCATTTATTATTGATTAAACAAGCCGACATGCTGTGTAGTTATTATGAAGTGCTACCAAAAATGTTACTTTTATATAAACTGATAAAATTTCCTTGTAGAAATAAACTTGAGAGGCAAACACATTCGCTTTGATTTCTTTTTTCATTCAGTTCAAGGAACTCTTTCAAAGTTACATAAATGAATCATTTTTTTATTTTACCTTCAGCCAGATTTGTAAAATTGAACTACATGCGTGTAGACGCAACTTTACCAACCGCAGACGTAAARATGTGTTTACGTGGACGGGGCTTATTTGAAGTAAATAAGTAGCTCAGACAGCTTCATCCACTGAAAGAGTTTTGGCTTCATAAAAAAACGAGAAGCATAAAAACCTGCCTCAGGTGAAGGTATTGATTTTYAAAAAGACTGCACCTTGTGGTTTCTTTAAACATGCTGAGGTGCAGAACCCCCTCACCTATTGCTCACACTCACAACTAGCACACTACCTTTTTATAGCCACATCTCTCTCACACACAGGCACATACTATCAATTGGAGGTTGTGTTACATACTCAATTGTAGTGTATTAATATGAGCAGAAGGTTAAAGGCATTAAATTGAATCGAAAATGATGTTAAAGCCTTGGGACATGGTGGAGGCTTATTGCAGAGAACAGCAAATGTTGAGTGGAGTGTTCAGATCAGCTGCACCTCTTGATCAACTTAGTTTTTATGGAGCTTTCTTGCCATGTTTTGTTTCGTCTTTACTTTACTGTCTTTGCCAGGGTGAGACCAAAGATGGCAGCAGAGTAAACTTGTATATTCAAAAAAAAATATGTTGCTGCTGGTCTGCTTGCTGAGGAAAAAGAAAGTTAATTTTCAAGCAGATGTTTTTGAATTGATTTTCTACTGTGATTAAACTCATTCCAAGAGATGTAAAACTGCGCTTTTGACTCAAATGCAGCTTCACACTTGGCTTATACGCAGACATAGTAATACACATTTTATTCCCCCCTCTTTTTTCTTCTTCCTTACTTTCAGCTGCCCTCGCATTTCCACAAATGGTATAGCAAACGGCATGTGTGGTAAGCTCATGAAGATGGCAGCTTATGAATCTTTGGCGCCGATAAACCTGCCTTTACAGGGAAACCAGGGGATCTATATTCTGCTGATGCTGTGCACGCTCAGAGATCCACGTACAGTATCTCTGTCTGCCTCCTGCATACCTGCTATGTCTGCAGGCTTTATGATGCAGAGTATTCCACAACCCACCCACCCACACACACACACACACACACACACACACACACACACACAC
>NW_013952408.1:5650346-5655765 GCF_001266775.1 Austrofundulus limnaeus | reverse complement strand
CTACCAAGAGAAAATAAAATGAGAAAAAAGGCAGACATTTTTTTTTGTTTATTTTACCTTGGTTTGTCCATGAAATAAATAAATACATAAATACATAAATAAATAAATATTGTAATACTAAAAAATGATAGCTCTCAGCAGACTGTAAGTCTGTTCTGACATTACAGTCTGTGCCTACAAGATATCAAACTGACTCAAAAAGCTTCTTTTTGATTRKGTTGATGTTTTATGGTCAAATTAGAATATCAAAACAAMRTTTGAAATAAATGATGCACTTAGTTTGAACGTGATGATGCAACACACACTATTCCTCCCAGGTTTACCTGACAGCCATACTTAGTCCAAAGAAGGACATTTTCAGACCTCACTGTTAAAAAGGTTTTTCAGGGTTTGAATAATTCATGAGTCAATTTGCTGTGTGTGAATATAGCGCTTATAGAAATGAAGCGTTTTACTCCAAGGTGAGGTTAGGGGGCTGCGGTACAGCCCCTTTTTATTTTTTTTCCTTCCATCTTCTTTTTTTTATACGTAACTCAAGCACAGTTGAGTCCATGGTTTTAGCTCTCATGCCACAGACATGCCATTACCTGAAAGCATTTAGAGAGGGGGGGGGGGGGGAATGAGGTCATATGCTGCCCGGCTTCAGGGAGGTCACACACCAAGGGGCTTGTGCTCTCTCTGCACTCTATCTTCCCCACCCACTCACTCCCATCATTTCACAGCTTTGTATCTTCATGATTGCAGGGTCCTCTGCCATGTTTTGACCATTACTGCACTCGTCCTATCTTGCGCTGGGAACACCAACCCCCTTCCTCACTCCCCGACCCCTTTTAGAGTCACATTACTGAGCAACACACGTGGATTCGTGGATTATCTCACCCCCCCGCGTTTGTGTCTCCCAAAACACTTTCTGTTTTCTCTCCCGCACACACATTCTGCTGAGAGCAGAGAGTGAAAGGGAGGAGGATGGATGACACGTTTCCAGAGGAGAGGCAGACGATGTTATTTGTTATAATTCAGCTCTAATTTCAATATTTTTGAACCCTTTGCGTAGATTCATGCACGCTGCCCGAAAGAGCATCCATCTTGACTGAGTCCTGGCCGGCCACAACTTCGCCTGTGTCACATGATCGATGTTTTCTCTGGCCTCCTGGACGTCTTTGGAGGTCACATGGGCCTCAGTCAAGCTTGGTTAATTTTCGCACTCTCAGCTCCTTTGCCATTACCATATGAATATCCTCATAGCCATACATATTCTACAGCCATGCACAGGGATTTCAAAAAGTGCCCCTTTTTAAGAAGGAGTCTGAAAAGAGCGGAGGGGACGAAGTGGAGGAAGGAGTGGATGGGGGTCTTGGCAGGATGTTTTCACAGCTGTCACAGTGATGAATTAGGCTCTTATGATTAATCTCTATTTAAATGTAACATTAGCATCCCTAGACAGTTAGGCCCAGCCCATTTTCAGTGGACCGTGGCTGTCCAACAGAAAAAACATGTTGATTTTATTAAAAACCACCCAAAGGAGTAAATCAGACACTGGCTACATTAGCACTACTGTTGAATTAAAAGTCAGTATGAATGGATATGAAAGTTAAAAATACATATCTGTATTGGTGTGTCTCATTTATGCTTTATAATGAAGCGTTGTCTGCAAGGATAACCTCTCCTCCCATSTCTTTTTGGGTCTTGCCGTGCTGCTTTGGAGCCAAGTTCGCATAAAAACAAGAACTGGGCTCGCTCCCCTGTCATTTTGTTCCCACATGACTTTATGAATATACAAAAGTGGCCACGCCAAACAGCTGTCCACTGGAGCGACAGATTTATGCTGGCCAAATCAAACCTTTAAGAGCCAACAGCTGACCAGAGGAGTAAAGAAAAATGTAAAAAAGAGAAAAAAAAATATCACAATGAGCATTTTATTGCCCTTTTGAGGCTCTTGTCCTCTCTGGTTCAGAACCTCAGCTGTCATTAGTGCTCAAGATAAGAGCTTTCCCATATGCTTCTGTCCACAGATGTTATGAATGGAACAGAACATGTTATGACTGCGCATTCCCAAACAGTGTTGCAGGTCAAGTGAGGGACAGAGTTGTTGCTTGGAGGAAGGAGCACCGCGCCACAGAGCTGCGGTCACAGTTGCTGACAGATATCAAACATAATCTGATGTTAACAGTGCTTAGCAGAGTTTGCACAGGTGAACCGACCACGGGAAAGGAAAGAAATCCTGCTTTGTTTTGTGCTGTGGCCTTGAAAAAAATGTTGACTATTTACAAATGTTTCAGTCCTAAWTGATGTTTGCATATAGGAAGGAATGCATATTTCCTGCTGCCTTAGAATCATCAGATGTGGAGAGACTCACGGCTAGTACYGCACCATATTTTAGCTCAGTATTTACAAACTTGAACGAGTTATAACTATTTTTATGTAGGATAAGTGTGATTAGCTGTGGGGGTCTTCTTGAATTGGGTTGATTCTATTTGGGTCTCAATTCAGGGGTTGCAGCACACATAGGGTGCATTCGTCAGCCAGTTACGTYACCGCACCGCTCTTTAGGCTGTCCCAATTTATAGGCGTCTACTCAAGTGGCCCACAAAACACAGGCTGCATCTGAGTATCTGAGGCTGACGGTATTCCAGGATTTATTGTGCCATCAGCAAACAGAAAAACAACAATGCCAATTTTTGTTTTGTTTTTTTATGATGATGAATGCATTTATTTAGTTATTTTAATGGTGCAGTTTGGAAATTTGGCACCGTGTGAAGAATTAGTTTTTAAATGTATGTTCAGCAACTTGGCTGATGAAATGTATGCTGCAATGAGATGTTAAATAAAATGCAATAACTACTGATATGGAGCTAAATCGAAATTGTGTTTTTTATTTATTTATTTATTTATTTTTTATGTGTAACTTTTTTTAGAAGTTTAATTATCTCATGGTCTTGTTCACGAACGAGGGAAGAATGGAGCAGGAGATCGACAGGCAGATTGGTGCTGCATCTGCAGTGATGCGGGCGCTGTACCGGTCTGTTGTAGTGAAGCAGGAGCTGAGCCAGAAGGCGAAGCTCTCGGTTTACCGGTCGGTCTACGTTCCTAACCTCATCAATGGTCACGAGCTTTGGGTAGTGACCAAAAGAACGAGATCGCAGATGCAAGCGGCTGAAATGAGTTTCCTCCGCAGGGTGGCTGGGCTCTCCCTTAGAGATTGGGTGAGAAGCTCGGTCATCCGGGAGAGACTCAGAGTAGAGCCGCTGCTCCTCCACATCGAGCGGAGCCAGTTGAGGTGGCTCGGGCATCTGGTCAGGATGCCTCCTGGATGCCTCCCTGGTGAGGTGCTCCATGCACRTCCCACTGGGAGGAGGCCCAGAGGAAGACCCAGGACATGTTGGAGGGACAATGTTTCTCAGCGGGCCTGGGAATGCCTTGGAATTCCCCCAAATGAGCTGGCCCTAGTGGCTGGGGAGAGGGAAGTCTGAGTCTAGGCGGCTGCCCCCGCGACCCAATCCCAGATAAGCAGAAGACAAAGGACGGAAGGACATTTTTTAATGATWCTAAATTTAGTGAAGTTATATCATGAAAAGAAAAGGGAAGGCATGTGAAATGAAACGTAACACCATGATAACAGAGTAGTGCGTGTTCATGCAAAAATACGTCATCCGTAGACTAGACCATCTCATTTTATTTTATTTTATTTATTTATTTAACAGGAAAAGATTATTAAAAATCAAGCCTGACTCAGCATAATTGCTATTTTACAGCAGGTTCCTGTTCTGCAGCACATAAAACACTCAGAAMTACAGCATCACAATCACATCATTATACACTACAGACACAAAGACAAACAAGCACACCAAATTTCAGGATGGCAGCATTTGTAAAATAAGACGTCTAAATATGAGCACAACAGAAAGTGTCCAGCAGATGGCAGACAAGATTCTTCTTAAAGGGCTGTAGTTTTGAAAGTGACTTTATGTTTTGAGGAATGTCATTCCATGCTTTAGTAYAAACATAGAAGAAAGACCTCTGGCCGTAACAGTTTTTAAAAGTTGGTAATGTCAGTTGTCCTTTTGTAACAGATCTAGTTGAATGACCACTTCCAGAATTTGATTTGGGCAGCAATGCACAGAGAGTTCCATATTTGGCACCTTGGAAGATCTGAAAATAWAAATTAATACCACTATACAAAACATAATTCTGAAAAGTCAAGGCATCAGACAATGAAAGAACTGTACAGTGATGAGTCCAACCAGGAAGTTTTTATGAATTTTGTAGGCCCTGTTGTAGAGCCTAACWATGGGTTCTAAGATTTCATTTGTTGTAAGAGACCAAACAGGTRAACAGTAYRACATGGYTGAGAGTATAATGGCATGAAGATARATATTTGAAACAGAAGATGCCAGATTGGATCTATTTTTTGAATAAACGTATAATATCTTTTTCAACTTAGTGGTTAAGACTTGTACATGATCACGATAAGTCAAATGAGAATCCAAAGTAATTACAAGATATTTGTAGGTAGTGACAATGTCAAGGGGTTTGTTTAAAAAAGTGAGTTGATTTGTTATATTGAAATGTCTCCTGAGTGAGGAAAAATACACGCACACAGTTTTTTAACATTAACTGACAAAAGATTGTCTTGAAGCCAACCATGAAATGTCTGAAGATCTGCTTGTAACTGACTATTAATAGATTCAATATTGAAATCAGACAAAAAAAAAAGAACAGTATCATCAGCATACATTAAAATATTTGAACACTTCAATATTTTTGGAAGGTCATTTATGTATAATAGGAAAAGCAATGGGCCCAGTATGCTACCCTGCGCAAATCCCACGGAACAGAGCAGAGACCTGGACACACAGCTTCCATGTTTCACAATCTGACACCTATCAGTCAAATAAGAGGAAAACATTTGTATTGCAGATGATGAAAGTCGAAAAAAATCAACTTTTGTAAGAKAGTATAATRATCAACTGTGTCAAACGTTTTACGAAAATCAATGTATACAGCACCAGTTACTGGACCTTTGTTCAAAGCAGCACGTATTTGTTCAGTGAATAAAATTAATGCAGACATGGTTGACCTTTACGTGCGGAAACCATGTTGGCTATTGCTTAGCATATTATTAGCTTCTAGATGTTGAAGTAGTTGATTAAATAATGTTTTTTCAAGTGACTTAGAAAAAATAGGAAGAACCGAAATTGGCCGATAGTTTGAAACTTCTGTTGGATCACCAGATTTAAAWATGGAAGTAATCTGAGCAAACTTCCAGGCATCATTGAAAATAGACTGCACAATACATAAATTAAGMAAATGATGAAACAATGGTAAAAAAGTGTTTGCATGCATTTTCAAGAAATCCATATTCATCTTATATTTGTCAAATGCATGTGAGCCATTTAGAGATTGGAGTGTATTCAAAACA
>NW_013952408.1:5644103-5650001 GCF_001266775.1 Austrofundulus limnaeus | reverse complement strand
ACATAAAATATAAAAAAAAGTGGAAATAAAAACATTCTTATCTGGACCTGGATTAAGTTCAATATTTCCAATGACTAAAAGAATATTAAACAGAAGTCTTAAATGTTGTTTCCGACTGGTTAAAACAGAGTCTGTTATATCCGTGCCTTTAGCACCAATGTCTTTTGTCCACTGATGAAAAACAATAACATAGGCCGAAATTACTACCCGATCAGATGAGGTTCTGAAGCCAGTCAGTAGCTTGCTGTTCTTTTCTTCGCTGAATTGCACACACTTCAAGGCTTGAACAACATGGTTCCCACCATATCGGACACGAGCATGCTCACCAAACCAGTAGCTCCAGTTTGATTCTCAACTGAAAAACAGGGCACGGCTGATATTGATCCAAATAGACAACAGGGAAGCTGGTACGCCTCACTTGTTAGATTAGTCGCTCCGTCCCGGCTCCCACCGCCACGCGCCCAGGCCGGCAAGTCCACCCCAGGCGCTCCGTCCAAACAGGAGGGACAATCCGAGGGCCGAGGGACTCCACCCACATCCGCCACTCCACCGAGACACGCCGCAACAGCAGCAAGCTGGAGAAACCAGCCCAACCGGCAAGGTAGATGACATTTACCAAAGTTAGGATAACTTATGGTCTATGCTTGTCTACACACCATAGGACGCTTGCGTGCTGTTGTTTTTCGAAAAAGATGTCCGTCATTTGCGTCTTTGATCTTCCGTTTATGTAGCATACAGAGTAACAACAACACTAAAGCTGAGGTAAATTTGGTCAAAAACAGACCTGCAGATGCCTGTAAAGCCAATTGGGATGTACATTATTTTCCTGCAGCAATACTGCACAGCTACATACATCTGCTGCCACCACCGCCATCTTGTATTTAACAACTGTGTGCAGCCTACACTGTCAGACTATGGCCCTTGTAGGAAGCAGCCTATGGGCTGCAACCACTGAATTGAGAGCCAGTGATGGTAACATTTAGTGAGTATTTTATGAAAGTTTAAAAAAAAATCCATCCAGTGGTTCACAAGATATTTTAATAACAGACAAAAGATCTTGCTCAGTGAGTAGAACTCAAAGTATGGGTTTGGGTTAACTCCTAGTCTCAAMACACCAATTAGTTCCTACATAGCTGTAAAACATATTGAATTTTTGTGTTTGCTAATTTTAGTTACACACATGGACAGAATTGCTGGTACCCCTTGTTTAATGGAAGAAAAATCCACAATTGTCACAGAAATAACTTGAAWTTGACAAATGTAATAATTGACGAGATTTCTAAGAAAATGAACAAATGAAAGTCAAACTTTTTTTATAAAACTCGTGAAACAGGTCTAGACAGAAATGATGTTACCCTTAACTTAATATTTATTGCACAACCTTTTGAGGCAATCACTGCAATCAAACAATTCCTGTAACTGTCAATGAGACTTCTGCACCTCTCAGCAGGTATTTTGGTCCACTCCTCATGAGCAAACTGCTCCAGTTGTCTCAGGTTTGAAGAGGGCCTTATCCAGGCAGCATGTTTCAGCTCATTCCAAAGATGCTCAATAGGATTTGGGTCAGGGCTCATAGAAGACCACTTCAGAATAGTCCAATGTTTTCCTCTTAGCCATCCTTGGGTGTTTTTAGCTGTGTGTTTTGGGTCATTATCCTGTTGCAAGACCCATGATTTGAGACTGAGACAATGATGTTCCTTGAGCTTGAAGTTCACTTTTAATCTCTTTAGAAATTTTTCCGGGCTCTTTTGTTACCATGTTTATTAACCATCTCTTTGATTGGTCATTAATTTTCCTCGTGCAACAATGCCCAGGAAGATTGGTTATAGTCCCATGGATCTTAAATTTCTGAATAATTTGTGCAACTGTAGTCACAGAAACATCAAGCTGCTTGGAGATGGTCTTATAACCTTTACCTTTAACATGCTTGTCTATWATTTTCTTTCTAATCTCCTGAGACAACTCTTTCCTTTGCTTCCTCTGGTCCATGTTGAGTGTGGTACACACCATTTCACCAAACAGCACAGTGAGTATCTGTAGTTTTAAATACAGGCCCACTGACTGATTACAAGATTTTAGAAACATGTGATGCTAATTAGTGGACACACCTTGATTTCACATGTCCCTTTGGTCACATTATTTTCAGAGGTAACATCATTTCTGTCCAGGCCTGTTTTATGAGTTTTATTTTATTTTTTAAATTCCTTTGAAGTGTGGTTGAAAAGCATTGTCTGATTTTTATTTGTTAATTTTCATAGCATTTTTATTTATTATTACTTTTGACTAATTCATGTTATTTAAGTGGCCATTTTGGTTTTTTTCTGTCATTACATGAGGGGTACCAACAGTTTTGTCCATGTGTGTAGCTGTTTTATCTTCATTTAGGTTAGCCTCAAAAGCTAATCAGTTGTACTGCACCTCTACCTGTATTTTTTGGAGCTTTTCATTAAAATCTACCCACTGTTTTATGAGATATTTTGTTAAACAGACACACAAATGTACACAAAAAAATCTTTATTACCTGCTTTTCACTAGCAGGCAATGGAAATGAAAGTGAAACCATTATCTTGTTGATTTAGCTCAGCAGAGAGATCTAAAACATATTAATTGCCCAAAAATCACCCCTGAAGCACTTTAACAAAAAACAATATAAAACTTAATCAACTCACTGTGTGATGAAACCCATTCTTTGTTTGAACACAGAAGCTTGGGACATGGTTGCACAGAGGTAAACATTTATTTTAATCTTACCCTCAGTAGAGTGAAGGATTGTGGGTAATCAGAAGTGGCAGCAACAGGCTTTCACAAGTGAATGTTCATTGAGCTGACACAGACAAGTCCTTTCGTAAATAAATAAAAATAGCTTTGCACCAAACAATGAACAATATCCAAATCTGTAATCCAAAAAAAAAAAAAAAAAAAAAAAAAACTAGGAGGTTTACTGGGAGACATTAACAATCTGTCCCTGGCTAAAAGAATAAAAACAGCAAAACTGTGAATGATTTAAAAAAAAATTGTGTTGCTGCATGTTGCAGACTGGCTGGAAATCATTCTTTACTTCAACTGAATCATTGTTTTTCTGCTGTCAGCTAATGCTTTAACTATTAAAAAAKATCTAAAATGACACTCATTTCCCTGACTTAATTTCTGAAACAACTATTGTGAATGCCAGCCTTTACCAACAAAGCCCTAACTACTCTTGCATTGCATCCTAATTTATACAAATGTATGCATATCTTTCCTCTTCATGCTCCGTAACTCTATATAGAGTTTGTAAGCATTTTGTGTGTGAGTTAGGTTCTGCCTGGAAACACCTAAATCTCTCCCTCTTTTTCTCTATCCCCTTGGGATTTGAAATTGTGTTTGGAAGAGTGCAGATTGAAGAGAATCATAGGATAGAAATTAAAGCTTTGCAGCAGTTTGCTGCCTCTTCATGTGATTAGAAGACTTTAAAAAAATAAAAAATGAAAAGGGAGAGGAACAGTGGGATGAAAATGCATACAGCTGCAGGTATTAAACCGTGGAGATGGAACAAATCAGTTTTTTTTTTTGAAGGATTGGAAAAATGAGTAAACATTGCAGACTTTGAATAGCCGCCTCCTTCATCAAAGCCTATGACCTGCTACGTATATTTTCCAGCCTTAGTGTCTTGATTATGAGGCGTGTGTGTGGGTGGGGGTGGGGAGAAAATTTGTTTGAGGAAAAAGAAGTTTCAGTTGCATAAACAGGACAAGGTAAATGACTTGCTTTGTGTTGAAAATCAATATAATCATTACTGATTTAAGCCAGTAACAGAATCCAATTACTAGATTCATTTTTCCTTGGCACGGTAATAAACAGCATCTGTAAATCCCAACAGAATATGAATTAGCTGTGTTTCTAGAGGTTAACAGTATGAAGAGTTGTGTGCGTACTGTATACTTGATGACTAAGTGCTCTTGTAATCAACCCCTTCAGGCATATGGTGCAGATCTTAGTCCAATGAGAAACACAATTTGACTTCTGAAATTGTAATAAACAATCACAGTCGGCAACAGACATTTCGGTGCATCCTTTTACTGACAAATATATGCTAAAAAATCCATTCCTACACCAGTCTATGAACCTAATTTTATTTTGCTGCAAGGGAAAATTCTGCAAAGTKTTTTCTGACTCTGACGGAAGTGTACAGCAAGCGGGAAAATGGAAAACACAATGGCCAGGCCGAGATTAGACAAAACAGAAAAGCGTTAAACACCTTCTTTCTACTCTGCCTTTGCAGTCGCAAACTTATTCACACAAGCATAATAATAAAATAAGCATTTATTACACCTCAGCTCATTATTTCAAGTTTCTTACAGATTGGATCCTTCCATCTATGCTTAGTGACTCTGTGCCTCATTATTTATTACACCATCCTAATTCTAGTCTATTTTTCACTGTTTATTTTTTATTTATTGTGTGTGGATCTTCAACCTGAATCAGTTAGACAGGATGTGAAACAAGGCATAACTCAATCTAATCAATAAAGACAAGCTGTAGTACAGAAAAAATGGCAATAAATAAAATTGCTTTTTTAAACAAAAGAGGTAGATGGGGGCACAAAACAATGCAAATGCACATATTACAAAAGGACACATTTTAATACCTTTCTTGCCCATGTGAGACAGTCTTTCTTACCTCTTGAGTATTCCTCCTCAGTTTATTCACCATAACTGGGGCCAGAGGGCGGCTGCTGCAATTACAAAACAATGACGCTTGTGATGTGATGGGCTCCTCTTAAAATCAACCTCTGTCCCTCTCAAATTACAAAATCATTATGTAACTAAAACAAATTAAAGCTCTCGTTTCTTCTTTCCCTTTTTTTTTTTTTTTGGTCAACATAGACCAGCACATTTGATTGCAGTGWTACAATATCTAAGTTTAGCACTTCTGTATTATTTCTTGTGTGTTTTTCAAAGCAGAGTTGTCACAGTGAGCTCTCTGTATTCTCCAGTTCAAAAAACATGCATGGCTTTTTATAGGAGAAAAAAAAAAAAGAAAACACAAATGACAATACAGATGAGCTATTTTTTCCCCTGCTTATCTACGATTTTGAAATGCTAAAAAGCAGGAAAGAAGAAGACAAACATGTCATCTGAGGCATTTGTCTGACAGGTGCAGATGTACAGATGAATACGAATGCATGGACACAGATGTCACTAAATGTCACAAAGAATCAGGGAGTTAGAGAGAGAGATTATGTTCACAAAATTATGTTAAATGTAAGGATTACACTACAAATATAAAATAGTGATCAATGTTTATTTATATTTTGTTAAAATGTAACTATGAGATAGACTTTTATGATCTACTGGGCTGAAGAGAACAAATTATAAAAAGAGGGAGCATGAAGACATCTAAAAGACAGAAGACCATCTTCCACCTTTTTCCAAAGCAGAATTTGACAGAAAAACTAAACTCAAAATTGACCACCCAGGTAATGCTGCCTAATAAAAAATAAAATAATGTTATCAATTCTGCTAATACAAGAAAACAACCCAATCTGCCAATGATTGTATGTTGCTGAAGCCAAAGACAGAGATGCATAAAGTACTTGGGAAAAAATAAGAAAAAAAGAAAGAAAATAACTAAAAAAATAAAAAACAAAACAAAGGAAAAGTAAATATATCTCAACAGTATTTAAGTCAAAGTTATAAAACTGCTCATAATTATCAGGTAAAAATAAAAGTACTTTACAAACACTCTAAGAAATGAAGTGCTGAATTTATTTTTCCAAGTTATGGCAGCTGGTTCCACTAATCTGAGTTTAGTAAAGCAATTTACGTTTTCTTTAAAATAAAATGTGTCAGTTGATCAATTTGCTCAATTCGGTTTAGAAAATTCAACACTTCTTTTCTTAGAGTGCACAAAAAACTC
>NW_013952408.1:5640838-5642380 GCF_001266775.1 Austrofundulus limnaeus | reverse complement strand
CATTTTGCATGGCACTTTGATGAAGGCATAATCATGTTTCTTGTTCATTCTTTAATTTACTTACACAGGCAGTGATTACCATGTAGAATCACCTCATGAGTATAACCTTTGGGAGCAGCACAGGTAAAATAACCATTCTTTGTACAGAAATAGCTTTGACAAAGTTTTTGCTGGCAAAGCGGGGTTGGGGTTGCCAAAGGTTTTTCCACGGTGGACATGGCCACCCCTGGTCACCCCCTGCCTCTGCTCCTGCGTGTCCTTGAAAATATGTGGCCAATATTGCCATTTTTTAAAATTGTATTTTTACCCTTCTTTTGTCAAATCACATGGCTGGGGAAGCTATGAAGATGCAACTCTTATCATGGGTGAAAAGACCATGTTGACAAGCTGGTCAGTCCCAGCTTGTAATTTCAATCAACYAAACTTTCTTCACACACAAAGCACAGCTCATTACCAATCACCTCTGCAGACACACCATTTTGTTCTCTTGATTGGAGGCTCTCAGCTCCAATTAATATCGTAGAAGGCTGACATTTCAAATGAGGCTCCATCCTCTCTTGTTTAGAGCACATCCCCCATTTAATGAAGGTGCACAAACAGAAATTTCTAGTGTGGCAGATTGGAGGTGTTTCCCTTTGATCTTCTTTTTGATGTCAGCATGGGGGCTCTGAATGGGTCTCTTTCAAAAATTGTTTGGACTTGGCTCCATAACAAAACTTGTGGTGGTTTTACCAACAAGTATGATATATAGATTTGTCTTGTCCATAAATGCTTTCAAAATAAAATAAAAAGATATTTCTTTTTTAATACATTCACTTAACTCTCCAGATTTCCTATATTTTGCCTTCTTTAGCAACTCACAGGAGAGCAATTCAGAAATGGAGGCTGTCCCTCATCCTGTAAATGTATATTGAATCAATCAGTTTGCCAGTCTTCACTTACGGAATGGACCGATGCCTTGATGCTGGTATTCTCAGGATTCCATCAGCTGTCAATCTGCATGGACATTCTCTTTTGTCCTTCACAATGTCCTTTACAGGACAGATTTATACTAACAATTTTAGTAACCTTGTTCCTGTTGATTAGATTTTCTTTTTCTGTTTTTTTTTTTCTTCTTTTATACCGTCGGTGTTGCACACCTGGCTTTCCTTATCATTGYCTCTTGTAAAATACTGTTTGGATTTGGGCTGCATGTTTTATCATAAAAACTAAAACTACAAAAAAAATAAATAAATAAAACAGCACCATCTGTGTGTCCTTTAGTTGGCAGCTCAGAACATCACATACAGAACACTATGGAGTTTGTGGACAAGGTGAGGGATGTCATCATGGAGGCGGATGAAACTATGGTCTCTTTTGATGTTACATCGCTCTTTACGTGTGTTCCTGTTGATAAGACAGTGGATGTGGTCTTTGCAAGATTAAAATCAGACACCACTCTCAGCAGCAGAACCACACTGTAAGAAAATACGAGTTCTATAACGGTTGAAATCAGGTAAAAACACAAGTGTTAAATAAAGTGATCTGTGACGAAATGAATGC
>NW_013952408.1:5638384-5640648 GCF_001266775.1 Austrofundulus limnaeus | reverse complement strand
TGTGATGTGAGTATCAGTCACATGGAGGCAGTGCTTAAAAGCCTGAATTTTGCCTGAAACTCTCAGACTGAAGAAGTCTCTTGGAGGAGAGAYGAAACGTTTCATTAGAGAAGAACCCATCCAGAAGACCTATACAATTTTTTTTTCTTTTTCACCATCTGTGTGTTATCAATTTTATAATATTGACATTGAAAAGCAATCAGTTTCTGACATTATTGCCTGCCAATAATATGTGAGAATCAGAGGATTTCCTACCTAAACATC
This sequence comes from Austrofundulus limnaeus, assembly GCF_001266775.1. NCBI lineage: Eukaryota > Metazoa > Chordata > Actinopteri > Cyprinodontiformes > Rivulidae > Austrofundulus > Austrofundulus limnaeus. Next base: position 5,640,384 of record NW_013952408.1, on the reverse strand, counting down.
CACAGATAAATTTCAGTTCTAATTAGGAAAAAATAAATAAATAGGCTACCGGAGTGATTCAGAAACAGTGTAATGAGAACCACGCATGACTGACTTCATAAACAAGCAAGAAAATGAACTCTACTATACATATCCTGCATTTCAGATTGTTACTTTAATTTGTCCAAGCTCATCTTTTTTGCAATAACAAATCTCCAATCTCAGTATTCTAGTCCACATTGRAAGGCTAAGGGTTTGTTAGTTAAAATGTTGTTTAAGACAGTAAAAAGTTCACGCAGACTAATTGAAAATATGAAAGCTTTTCATCAGAACTCCGGAATCTATTTTTCACATTCTTCGTAAAAGAAAAGAGAACTCTGAGAAAGAGGAAAAAGAGACTCTGGTTTGTATGCACACCTTCTCCTCGACACCATCAGTCCACATAACCTTTCTCTTTTTGAGGTTTAATGAATTTCAAGCCAGCTGCTGTTTCTTCCTCTCTCAATTGGAAGCTCCAGCTGGCCATGCTGCTGGAGAGATGTCATAGTTGGTCACAGACGTGATGCTCTTTCCCTCCCCTCCCCTCCCCTCCCTCACCAGACCCTACAGGTTGTTTAGCATTTCATACAACGCTCTTGTGTTGCCTCACGGCCAAGCACTTGGGTGCATAGGGATGTCAACTCCTCAAAGCTAATTGGTGTGCCCTTCTTTTAACGAAACAAGCTCAGAAAATAAATAACTAATGTGCCCCCTTGGTATGCTCATTAGCTAACTGCAAATTTGCTGTTCCACAACTTTTCATGCCCTCCACGATCTTCCTCTGTCTCACTCACCTTTCACGCCACACCACAAATTCCCATTTATTCCACCATACCCACARTCACAGACTCAAACATCCTGTCTTTTACTAACTCAACTTCATTTTGTCTTAAATTTGACTTCTGACACACTGTCTTGTGCTACGCCGGCAGAGATCAGCATAATGAGAATCTCAGAGACTCATAGTCATTCCTTTGAGGCACTTTGAACATGTTAAATATTAAACTTTTTTTTTTAAATAGAAAACAGGTTATTTTTTATTCATAATTTGCCATTAGTCTTTCAAGACACTGAAACTTGACACAATCCCGAAGCAGAATTCATGACTAAGTTGAATTTTAGTTGAACTTTATTTTGTTTCAATTAAAAAAAAATGTAAATGAAAACATTTACAATTTTAACTAAGCTAAATGTGTTTGTGCTTGTGTTACAATACAATTAATATTTTAGACAAATGGAACAACAAGAACAGAAGTACTATACAGTATGTGAGATCATTCTTTTAAAAAATAACTTTTAGAAAATACTCTGTCTACACGATTGCTTGGCAACACAAAATAATGAACTAATTTGCGAGATTTTTTATATAACATGGGCTTTCTTTTTCTCAATATCTGAAAAAACCTTTCAGCTATTTATCAGTTAATTGCAGAGGAAAATTTTTCTGTCTTGTTATCTTGAAGCTTGATAGTTAGAATGGGATTTTACACAAAATGACATTAAAAAAACATGCATTTTGTAAAGCTCAATGCAACACAAAGTCACTTAAACAGAAATATGAACAGTCCTAATAATGTATAAAGATTTGACACATGTACAGTAAAAAATAAAACTTTTTCTCAAAGAACTAGAGTTTGTGTTTTGTAAAGAACTCCTCCTTTGAACTTCAATCCTGAAATCATTTTCTGTTTTTATACTCCTTTACCATTTTCACCAAATTTAACAGCTAATTTAAAAGACTTAACACGCTGCCAGTAAATTTGTTTGTATATATGCAGCAGAAATGTAACAGACATTCATTTGAAACCTATTTGAGGATTTTACTATTTTTGCAACTTCCTTCATTTTATAATTACCCATCACTGGATGAACGATTACAAATGATTAACTTTTACACTTGATTGTTGTTTAAGATTTCAACTAACATAGTTTTACACAATCCTTTCTAAAATTGAAGGGGGTAAATATGTTAACATCTGTTT
>NW_013952408.1:5627226-5637564 GCF_001266775.1 Austrofundulus limnaeus | reverse complement strand
TTGGTTTCAGAGAAAGAAAATAAAGCTGCTGGAATGGCCCAGCCAATCAACTGACTTGAATCTAATAGAAAATCAATGGAAATAACTAAAGATCAGAGTTCATTGAAGAGGTCCACAAAACCTTCAAGATTTGAAGACTGTTTGTGTGGAAGAATGGGCCAAAATCACTCCTGAGCAATGTATGCGACTAGTTTCTCCATACAGTTAGCGTCTTGAAGCTGTCATTGACAACAAAGGCTTTTGTACAAAGTATTAGACAAATTTCAGTAAGCGTATTCAATACTTTTTCCCTGTGCCGTTCCACATTATTACAAACAACTTAATTTCTTGACATTTATGGTTTGATTTCTTTBTATGTATGGATCACTTGGGTTGTTACCGACATCTGGTGAAAACTTCATGTCATTAGCACCTCTAGTAATATATTTACTGAGAAAAATGTTGACGTGTTCAATACTTATTTTACCCGCTGTTTATCACTTTTTCCCCCCTGAATGGATGTCACTAAATAATACAATTATTCAAGTTATTAAAATAGTCCTGATTAAAAAACAAAACAATACCAACATGAGATATTTTAGCTTTCAAAACCATTGCTGGATAGTGGTGGTGTTTTGTTCATGTCTGTTAAGAATAAAAAGAATAAATAAATCCTGGACCTGGCAGAACATCCTGCATCATACACATGGCTCCCTTCATCTATTCAAAACAGGATTTTGAAGTTAAACCAATTGATTTTGAACATACGAATCTGTGGGAGAAATGTTTGCCTTATTGAGCTACATTTGAAATCACTTACTTGGGCTCAGAACTGAGCCGAGAAGAAACCAGCAAACAAACAAGGAGTGCACCACTAGTAAACGTACACGGAAAGCGAGTTCCCATTTATTAAAGAAAATATATTTGATTTCTTCCCCCATCCCTACAGAAATTGCGTTTTTATAACAATCTTTGTATAAGCAAAGCCCTCCATCGGGAAGACAGTTTTAAGTCTCCATTAACGTGCCAGACMTGAGATACTGAAATAAATGAAAATGCACAAATGTAACCAGATAAAATGAACAATAATAAGTCAAGTTTTTAGAGTTATTGCTTGTCCCCTTTCTATGGATATGGGTAATAAAATGCATCAGCTTGTTCCAACTGTTTGTATTGTAAACTCAGAGAATGAGCTTGTCACCCTACAAGTCATCACAAATGATAAGAGAAGATAAGAGAATATTATGAAAAGTGCAAGCCCCACTGGAGCTTGTGTTCAATTAGAAATGAGCACATATCTCTGAGACCTATATCCTGTGGAGCAAACAGGGTATATGGTAAATGTAAGTCCCTATTCCTAATTGCTATCTCTTAAAACATGCACCCTCGAACRATAAAGCTAATTATTGATTRCTTAAAAGACAAAGCATCTACGGAAGAAATTCTCTTGTTCAGTCCTTAAAACCTGAGTAATGTCCTGAATAGATATGCAGCACTCAACCTGCGCTCAGAGACAATAACAATAAGGAATTGTTCCCTGTGTTACAGAGGTGGATGTTAAGCACCTTACATACCAAAACTTTCCATAAGTGGTGCACCAGTGGCTAACAAAGAAGCATCTATCAGCCTAGTTTGGATTAAGTGTGCATGTTGTGAGGCTGAACAGCTATTTCTTAACTTAATGACTGCCACAGGTAATGTTGCAGAGCTGGAGCATCTCTCAAATTAATTCTGAGTTCAGAGCTTTCTAATCAGATTTGGTCAGTGTGCCGGGCTTTGCTTCTATAGATTTTCAATGAAATGTACAGATGCATGCCTTCCATTAACGCACACACATAGACATCAAGACATGATGTTGGTGTGTTTTCCACACTCTGACTCAAGACAAATATGCCATCGGTTGGAGGTCCAGGAGGCACAGCTGGCTGAAGGGAAGATCTAAAGGCTGGCCAGAGACTAGCCGAAGGAATGATGCCCCCACATGTTGGCCTGGAGAGGCCCAGGAACCCCAGGGGAAGTTGGTGCTAAACAATTTTGCAAGACATAAAGAGGTTTCTGAAGTTGCAGGTGCATTTCATTTAAACAGTGAACAAATAACAAAAAGCCTCTTGGGTTGGAAAAAATATGAAACATTTTCCCAATGTTTGTCTGGTGTTAGCATCGCAYAGAGGTTTGCTAATGTGCCAAATTTGTCCTTGACTACACGTTACTTTTATGCACAACTCCAGTAATGTAAACATGTAAGATAGTAAGATGTATCTAATTTAAAAAAAAAGTGAAAATAGAATTCAGGAATGTACAAAATAAATTTGAAGAGGTGTAGTTGCCCTACAGAAAATCCACTCGCTTCTAGCTCCTAAAAGAAGTTGTTTTTGCTCCTGCGTTATCTTCAAATGTCCCTACCAAGTAAGTGAATAAAAGTCAAAGGAAATTGAGTGTAGCTGAGTAATATATTGAAGTTGGGTAAAAGATAGAGAAAGAAGAAWATGAATGTCAGAAAATGAAAAGGTCGTTTGATATTGCATGGAAATGGTTTTGAGAGGGGTAGAATTAYGACTGGGTCAAATTGACCCAAATATTATCTCAGTGATATTAAAACACTGGGTGAGCCTGCCTTTGTTGAGGATGAGACAGATTCATTTTTGAAAAGTTCATTGTATTTAGAAGCAAGATGAATATACAATAGAGGGGTTCCGTTTAGAAACTTTCAGAAATTCAGTGGGACCAACACAATACAATGCACCACAATTTTTTTTTTGAAAATGTCAGTCCGAACTATATTATGAGTACAAAAACAAAAAAAAAAGTTGAACTCTTATGATGCATGTTTTATTAATGCAAACTTCTAAGTTTTTTTTTTACTTGTTCTTTTGTGAAGCACATTAGGCCTCATTTACAGCCAGGACTGCTGAAATCACTCAATGCGTGGTTTTGCTACCAGACTAAAAGCATCAAAAAAGATCAGTGGATGAAGATGTCAGACTGGACCCACACAAAAAAGACCCACTGGAAGGTAAAAAAAAAACTGCAGACTTATATTCCCCTCAGGATAGTTTTATTTATTTATTTATTTTGTCTGGAACATGGCAGCCCGTCTGTATTTTTCAAAATAAATTGACTAAAACATTAGCAAATTTATTTGTGTTTGGGTTTAAGAGCTTGACAGAAATCTCCGGAGAAATTGTCTGGAGGAACAGTCGCCCCAGCAATCACTCTGACAGACTAATCAAATCATTACTCCAAAGAAAAATTATTATTGGCTTTTTGTTTGAATTATTCCACCATTCCAGYCCAGATAACAGAAAAATTAGTGCTGAACGATTGTTCGCTCAGATTAAATTAAAGGACTTGCACAAATAAAACTATAGATGAGTAGAACTTTTTTTTTGTGTAATGCATGCCAGTTAAGTTTAGCAAAATCTCATCATTCCCTGGAGCTACAGTAAAAATTCTAAATGGTGCTTGTGCTGTTTTTCCAGAGGGCAGAAAATGGGACTTAATGTCGTGACCTTGCCTTGGAGTCTGTTTTTAGAGACCCAATGAGGACAGCGGCAGCCTGTGCCCACCCTGATATTTATGCACATAATCATACGCTCAAGCCACCAGAGCAACCTGTCAAAATCACAAACCAATCTCCAAGAGTGATTAGTCATGCCTGACTGAGTTTACTGAACACTCACCATCTGCATGCAATAGAAATGTATGGAAAAGAGCTGGGCTGAAAATAAGGTGGAGACTGACAAGGTTAAGTTGATGCAGATGCAAAATAAACAGTATGGCAAAGGAAAGAGGTCAACAAGTTCTAATGGTTTGAAAACTTCATGAATATTTGTCTTTTTTCACTCAGAATAGCACAGTTGTGGCATTACTCAACACTCTTAAGTCCTGACTAGTAAATGGTACCTGTTGAAAGCGGCAGTCATCTGCTGTACATTTTATTGAAAAATGAACACGACTGTTATGTGCAGCTGCATTCCTCAGGAAATAATAAAACCAGCACATTATGTTTCCGATGATATGCCTCCCTTAAACTTAGAGAGTGAATATTATTAAAAGGTGAATGTCTAATATAAAAGACAGACACGGATTTAAAAGTGTGAAGAACAATTTAGAAACAGATGAGATTAAATGCAGACTGATAGTTCACAAAGTCTGTTTAAAGTATCTTATTATTTCTTACAGGCATTTGTTAGTGCAATATATTCTGAAAGTTATTTTTTTCCTTGGCTTTAATGTGGAAATAATTTTACTAAACGTCACAATTTATGATATAGTTTATGCCTTAGGTAACTACATAAATCCCTTCAAACCAGATGAGCTATACCTTCTAATAGACAACATTCAAAATGTAATTTTCTAATCAGAAACTTTGTCAAGCTACTGTGTGTTTTATGCTTTGTAGACAAGTTTCCACAGGACCCCAGTTATTGATCTTCAGTCATGTTCTGGTATATTTCATAAATTAAATGCCAGCAAAATCATGCAAAATCAACTTTTTTGAGCTTTATATCAAGTTATAATGTCATTCCCTCATCAAAAACACACCCCGAGTGTTGCTTTGACTCATTCATGCATGTTTGAGAAATCCTTGAATTTCCTGTGGTAGCAATGTGGAGCTGCCTAAACACATGTAGGTACAAAGCACTGCCTATTTACACAAAACTCCTGCCACCCTACAGAGCACCCTTCCCCCAAAGCCTTGTTGTAATGATGTGCTGAAATGGGAGTGTCGGAAACGGTAGGAAGTTCCCAAAGAGACAGAGGAGAATTTTAAGGCATTTCGATGAACTAGATGCTCAGAGCGTGTTGAGAATTTAAAAAAAATTGGTTTAGTATCAGTAAAATTGGCTGAGGTGTCTATCTCGAATTGGATTGACTCCAAAAGTTGATCAGTTGTTAAGGTACATTCACTGAATACTTCTTGAATTTTTTCATCATAGTCGGTCTTGGTTCATAAAAAAAGTTTGCTAACAGACCAAGTTAGCATCAAATTGTTGATGGCAGTTTTAAACAAAGGTGCTGTGCAATCTTTTAATTTTCAAAATGTGTTTAGAATCAGTCTCATCAAATACCAGACAAAAGTTTAGGTCAGCATCTGTAAAACTGACTGAGTTATTCTGTGTGTTTTAGTCATTTGACTTTGGCAGCTATTCTGAAATGGGTCAACTTTTTTTTAAATAACCAGTTGTATCCAGTGATTRCAGTTTCATTAAAAAATGTCTGATAATATGATATTTCCTAAACAGAAAAGGCCTTGACCAGTAGATTCTCACTATTTTACCAAATATATGCTTTTCCCCTCATTTCTGTTCAGTTTCTGTATAACAGGTCTCTCTTGCAAATGAAGCAACTGTGTTTCAACAAGACTAACCTATATAAATAAAATAAATGCAATAGAAATAAAACATTTTTTGTGTGTTGCTGTTTAATTTAACAGCATTAAAATAAGTTTCAGCAGCTTTATCAAAATCTTAATCGTAATGCATGTTGTAAAATAGCAAAACTCGCTTTTCAAAGTGCATTTATTTGATCCTCTATTGGGGTACCTGCACAGGGAGTTTTAAATACATTTGAAGTATTGCAGTTTCACTCTCCTCCAGCTCTTCCACAATCATAATCATGCTTGGAGAATCACAGCATAACTGCASAGCTCCAGTTTTCATCACTTGCCACAGGAATAAAGCTACAATGTGACAGAACCATCTCCCTGAGTGTCAGTCAGAGAGCCGTCTATAGAAAATGACACWTGAGATGGCCACATGCCGAGGGAGATTGTTAGACTAAAGTCACATGTCTAAAACCTATTGCACCTTAATGTGATTTACTTCAGAGTTCAACAGGCGTTTAAAGCACACAGAGAATTATATTTGGATTATGTTGCCTGGGGATGTGAGCTTCACAGACCCCTGACTGTGAGCAAATCCATGTCAGTTGTCARTCAAGAAAGCTGAACCTCAGATGTTGAATCTATTATCTCTGAGACGTTGATGATGGTTTTTCAATTATTCATATTAATAGGCCTCCCCCCACACAACTTATATTCTGTTCTTTTTGAACCAGTCTAAAGACTATAATGATTGTGGATGCACTTCTTTAGGTTTGGTCTTTAATAGTAGTTCAGTCTTTTAGCCCATCCTTGTCTTTGCACATGTATCAATTACAATATTTCTTATTTTATTAGTTGTATGGTTTTGTTTATATTCAATGGACCAAAAGTGCACATTTTTTTATTCTTACATAGCCAAATTTGAATAATACTTTATTTGCTGTTTTCATTCCCACAGAAGGCTGCATATGAGCCTTAGTTTGATTAAACTAAATGGGTTAAAGGAATAGTAAGACTTATTTTCCCTTGCTGAGTTAACAAAACTGACTTGCAGAGCTGGAAATGTCAATAATTAAACACTGGCATGGCAAAACCTTTTTAGCTCACAGCTTGCATCTTTGCTCCATTTGATCTTCAAGGGCAGTGCCATTTGGCATCGTCAGTCTTTAATACAGGTTCAGGGTGGATTCTGGGAACTGAATCCCATCATCTAAAGTCTTTGCATCTTCTCAGTACATGAAGGTTGGGCCTGGCAGGAGGATGAGATCTGCCTTTGGTGACAAGCCTCTGAAGGTGCCCCAGCACTGAACCGGTTTCTACTGCTGTGCTGAGACATGATAAATATTTGCAAACACACACAAACCCACAAACACACATACAAAAAGTCTTCCTTTTTTTTTCTTTCTCAGGCAACACCCCCTTTCCCACACACATTAATTTCAAATGTGTTACTCTCAAGCAGATAGTAATAACCAGTTAAGGTGGAAATGTAAGTTGCTGTTAATAAATATCAATTTTCATCTGCTGAAGAAAAAAAAACAGAAATGTTATTTAGTTTTTTTTAAACATGCATTTAAATTGATTCAACCCATTAGGCACTAAGGCTGTTAAACGAGCATTTGTAGCTGAATCACACACTTTTTACCATGTTTTTTTGGAGCTTAAAATGAGATTGCACTTTTTAATTTGGTTTTATGGAAACATTATAGGCAAATTATATCTTACTTGTTGTTTGTAGCTATTTGGTTGGCCTCAGTTTGCAGCTGGTCCAGGCAGGGCCAGTTCCAAAGCTAAACTTTTGTTGCTATAAAATACTACAAAATAGTTTTATAAAAGTTTTTATAAATATATATTGCACCACTGTCAGTTTTGCATTGCACAGTTATTCCAGAAATAATTTATTGTTTTTTTTTTGTTTTGTTTATTGTTTTATTTGAATCCCATTAGCTTCCACAGCTGTGGTTGCTAATCTTCCTGGGATCCATAAAATGAAAATACAAAAATACAATTAATAAGGCTTATGAATAAAACATACTGTACATACTCATTTCAATAGAGTTTTAAAAGCTATAAAAACCTCACAACACCGGCCACTTAGTACACCCAAACACACAAATGCTGTGTGCAGAGCACCTCGTCACTCAAACAGTTACAATAATAAATAAAAAAAATGCAATACTTTCAATACACTAATTTCTGTTGTATGTTTTTTTTTTATTTCTCGCTGCATCCCCTCAATATAGAATTGTTCTCATAAAATTACTTCTAGGGCTTGAAACTATGACCATGTTTTTGCTGACAGAGCATGTTAMATGTTCATGGCTATGTCCACTCCATATTCTTTCTTTAAAATAATGTGCATTATCAATCATGATCTTACACATAAACAGTAGAAAACTGTATTTTGTTTTTGACTCCACAGTTAACCAAGATAATTTAAGATGCATCTCATGCACATTGGTGTGGAAAGGACAGAGCAAAACGACTCTGGCTGCTCAATTCTGAGCTGTTTGAAGTTTTCTTAGATATTTCCATTTCTAAATTTTTGGTGCTCGTCTGGTGACATTGAATAATAAATAAATAAATAAATAAATAAATAAATAAATAAATAAATAAATAAATAAATAAATAAACTAGCCACGCAACTATTCTGTGCCATGAGATGATTCTTGCAGTCATTTCCATGCAGAAACTGTTGATTATTTACAGATGCAATAAGTTTGAATTAAATTCCTTTTGTTTTAACACAAAAATGAGTGACATACTTCAGACACTTACATTAAGAATAAATAATTCTTAGCATTGTATATCACAGCTTTTTATTATTTTTTTATGTTTTGAAGGCCAGCAATCAAAAACAGGCTCTTCTCTCACATCGTGCCTTGGCTGTGGGAGGAGTTGGAGTCAGAGTTGTAGTGTAACAATGTTCAAATACTTTGTTACTGTACTTAAGTAGGAATTTTGATTATCTGTACTTTACTTGAGTGATTATTTTACAGACAACTTTTTACTACTTCTTTCACACAATAATCTATACTTTCTTCTCTTTACATTTTTACAAAAGGTAAATAAAAAAGTTGTTTTCTTTTCCTATCTCATTTTGGCTTGTTTTCTTTATGGTTTGTTACTGTTAAAACATATTTAAAAACCTATTCAGATATATCACACTTGAGTGAATTYAACAGTAGTTGGATGAGAAGTATAAATCTATACCATTTGGACATTCTGTTAAATTGCTTTCTATTCAGTCCAGTCCTGCTTGTCCAAACGGAAGTCATAAAAATGGTTATATTTTTCTTGTACATTTTATAAATATATTTTAAACAAAATAAAACATCTTTTTCACAAAACATTTTTATTTAATGACAGTGTTTATAAAACAACTCATGTCCTAATGAGGTCAGACCTTTCAACGGATCACCATTAACGTACTGTTCTTGTAAACAATCAGCTCACMGTGTAACTAGCTTTGTAGGTTTTGTCAAAAATACATTGAGGTACAGTGTTACAAAACTTCCAAAACACTAACAATTCTATTAGTACTTGTACTGTTACATTACATGTAGTCAATTAGGTCTGAACAGACAGAAATGAAGGTGGATGAGGGATGCAGTATATTCAGTTTTTTTTCCTCTATTTTCCTGGTTTTCTGCTTTTAGTCTCCTAATCCCCTGACAACGTGACTGCAACTCCCCGGGTGAGCTAACAACACATCAATAATACATCCAGTCCAGCTGCATCCTCTAAACTCGCTCCACACTTACAATATCCCATACACAGCACACATCTTCAGTGTCCCTACTATACTTACACACAGCCACCGTTTCCATTCTTCCTCCAACCATGGCTGGACTCCTTGCTGTCACTGTCAAAAAAAAAAAAAAAAACCCTTGCATTATTTATTAATGCCAGGCCCAAAACGTGAGTAAAAATTATGCAGAAAAAAAAAAAAAAAGAAGTGACACCTGCCGACATATTGTAAAAGCTGCTGTATCTTTCCGGAGTGGCCTGTTTGCTTCCTCTGAAAAAGAAGGTAACAAGTGTTGTTTGGGCTTCAGCGGTGGCGCAAAGTGCTACTTTGTTTACTCTTGTGCTGCATATTCAAGATGATGACTTTCAAGATTTCACTAAGTGCACCTCAGGCAAAGTGTGAACTGTGGAAAGCTCCAACATGACATCAAAGATTTATTGGTTTCAGCACGCTTTCACGATGTGGACTTCAAAAGAATGCTGATTATTTTGGCAGGTGGTTTAGGGGATTCATTCAGTGTCATAAACTAAAATTAGAACAGTTTTTTTCTTTTAATGGTTCTTTAATAACTTGAAGTGTTCAATTTAAAAAAAATAAATAAAAGTCGGCTGTACTCTGCAGCCACAAAGAGCTTCTAAACTAAGCTAGTGTTTTATGCATGCTTTGTGAGGTTTCTCTATACACTTTTATAACCTGTCATTTTCCTTCCTAAAATATGCATTTATGGTCGTTACATGACAGCAAGCAAAGCAGTGAATGCAAATACATCTATTTGTTATTCCACTCTGCCAGAAGCCCAATAAAAATTAAAACCACACTCAGAGGAGCACAGTGGAAACCATCCAGAATAACTATCTAATTAATTTCAGTGCATACGGTGAGTTCATCTTTTGTCTCTATCTGAAGGTTTAAAATCTTTGGAGAGTTTAGTCAAGGCCAAAGTGGAAATGGCTCATTTTACTCGCATACATAAAGGAAACCCAATCCTGCCAGTCCCCATCTGGCCTGCTCCTGTGTTTGCAACTGAGACCAAGGTTGAAAAAAAAAAAAAAAAAAAAAAAAACAAGGACATTACTTGGATAAATTAAAAATAGCTAGACAATATTGTACACCAAGATGAAAAGCAAAACTTTTTGGCTTTTTTTTTTGTCTGACACAAACTTTCCACCAGCTAAAAGCAACATAAAATAATACTGGATTAAAGGATTATTTTCACAAACAAGTTTCCAAAAACAATATTCAGTTAGGTTACCATGGTCACTTGGTGAAAATATATATATAT
>NW_013952408.1:5625859-5626621 GCF_001266775.1 Austrofundulus limnaeus | reverse complement strand
CATACCATACCATACCATACCATACCATACCATACCATACCATACCATACCATACCATACCATACCATACCATACCATTATCACAGGAGTTGGCAGATTCAAAACCAAGTGAATCAATACTAACAACAACAATATGTTGTGGCAGCATGACGGCTCAGTGGTTAGCACCRACGCCTCACAGCAAGAAGGTCCTGGGTTTGATCCCCAGTTTGGACCTGTGTGGAGTTTGCATGTTCTCCTCATGCTTGCATGGGTTTTCTCCRGGTACTTCAGTTCCCCTCCTACAAACATGTACAATAGGTTGCCTTCGGGCTCAGGCCTCCMTTGAAAAAGAGATCTGCAATCCCAACAGGAGTTGCCTGGTTAATTAAAAAAAATAAACCAAAAAAAAATATGTCAATATGTTGTATGAAATATGTAGCCAACACAATTGTTCTATGTAGCAACAAATGTTAGAGGATAGCTTTCTCTGTAGTKCAACTCTTTTGAACACATCCCTCCTTGCTTTTTGTTTTGTGTTGCCTTTCAGGCCTCATTTTCTTCAGATAGCATTTGAAAACGGATTGCTTTTTGGTGCTCGACTAATTGGGAAGATGTGGTTCATCAATACCTATGCTGAAGCAGCCATGTCCGTTTGGTCCAACTAGTAAGGGGGCTGAGAGCAATAGCGAGATCTTTACTAATTCTCTGGAACCTGTAGTATTTATTTGTCCTGGAGTTTCATTCTTAAAAAAAATAGGGGAAAAAACTTACAAGCTAGGT
>NW_013952408.1:5618098-5621052 GCF_001266775.1 Austrofundulus limnaeus | reverse complement strand
CATCACAATATTCTGAATACAGCATGAGGACTAATAATGACTCAATAATGCAGCAGACAGAAGTTCAATGATTTTGTTGGGTTTCATTTAGAAAAGTTTAGGTTTAAATTTTTCAAATCTCACTTAACTTTAACTTTCATTTAATTTAACTATTTGCAACACATACGCCAATGCAGGTTGAATGTCTTGGAGCTTTAGCCATAATTATAATTTGCAGACTAATTACTGCAGATAATCATATTTTGTAATACAAAGGTGTGTCCTGGGTCGTCCCCAGGCTGTCCTCTTAGTTGGACATGCCGAGAACACCTTTCTAGGGAGGCATCCAGAGAACAAAAAATGAAATGAAACAAAATAATACCAAGATTATGTCAGAGTTGCTATTAAAGCCATTTATTTTTTGATAGATTTTGAAAAAAAAAATTAAAAGAATATAAATATCTCACTGGTTATATCCACTTATTAGGCAATTAAAAGGTGGAAGWGGGGTGTGTAAGCACATTTATTGTTTGTGAAGTTGTGCAAATTCCTGTTATTTTAAAAGCATTCCATGACTAAAATTCAAATTTTAAAGCATTAGTGCCAAAAAAATGAGTGATTTGGTGTCATTTATAGCATTGCAATCATTCACAGCACCACCAAATCATACTTTTTGTTTGTGTTTGGCTCCATCTGTGTTGAGATCCTATTTAGTCAGCTGCTCAGTGTGTGGTAACAGTATGAAAAATATATTTTAAGGAGTAATGCAGAAGCTGGGAGGAAAAGACCCAGCCACTTGAGTGACATGTCAAAACACTCCAAAGGCTAGATTTGTACATAAGTAGCTTTTTAGAGGCAGAGGCCTCCACCAGCATCAATTTATATTTTTATTTCTATCCTTTATTCAGACTTTAAGTGTATGATAATGAGTAGCAATCAAGAATAGACACTCGTGTTTTGTTCAGTGATGACTTGTGGCAGGAAATGGCACTATACACCTACGTATTACAAAAAAAAAAAAAATGTGGCAATTCAAAGCCTTTATGAGAAAAATGCTAATCTGCCAGCTTGATAAAAAGTAGATTTATAAGTAATGTACTGAACAATATTTTATTTAACTTTACTGCACTTAAAGAATCCACTTGTTCAAGCTCATGTTATCATTAAGGTGCCAATGCATGATTCAGAATGTGCAGTTACTGATACAGCCTCAATTCTGAAGTTGGGACGTTGTGTGAAATGAATAAAAAACAGAATGTGATGATTAGCAAATACCTTTCAACCTATGCAGTATTCATTTAAATACACTACAAAKACAATATTGTTCTTGTTTGTTTTGCAAATATTCATTCATTTCATAGTTGATACCTACAACAAATTAAAAAAAAAATAAACAAAAACAGGCAACAGAAGACTGGGAAAGTTGAGGAATGCTAAAGAAACAAAAACAAAAACAAAAACAAACAAAAAAAACACACCTGTGGATTATTCTACAGGTGAGCAAGTTGAAAACCGGTGTCATAATTGAGTATGAAGGGAGCATCCCTGAAAGGCTCAGCCATTCACAATCAAGTATGGGATTGAGGCTCACCACTTTGTGAACTGTGTGAGCAAATAGTCCAACAGTTTCTCAATAATTGCAAGGAATTTAGAGATTTCATCGTCTACAGTTCACAATATCATCAAATGGTTCCAAAAAGCAGCATTGAATGCTCATGACTTTTGATCCTTCACTGCATTAAAAACCAACATGCTTTTGTAATGGATATTACCACATGGGGTTGTAAGACCTGCAATTAGGAAAAAGAAAAAAAAATCTCTGAAATGAAAATACGTTAGTTATATAACATGTATAAAAGTAAAAAATAAGGAAAACAACAGAACATAAATTATTTGAATGAATGATTAAGCACTGTTACACATAGAAAMATGTTTGAGTTTTGCTAAGGACAGACATTCTTACATTGATATTTCTTGTGTTTCTGTTTGTCTGACTTGTTGATTTTTTAAAATGAACATGGGATTTGGAATTGGAAAGCTGACCCCCCCCCCCCAGCCATCCTCATCCAAACAGTCGTCCCTGATGGCTGGCACAGAGAGGTAAATAAGTTTGACCTGCTCACAGTGGTTCTGTCCCACGCACCCACYTTGCTCCAATGGTCTGCCTCATCTCTGTGCTCTCACTCTGAATCCATCTGCACCTCCCTCTGATTTCTCATCTTTTTTTCATCCTCRGTCCTTGCTGCATCATCACTCTATCGCTTTTTCACACATGCATGCATTTCTCTTCTGCTAAATCCTTTTCTGCAGTGCCACTCGTGGTTCTATATTTGACGTCTCAGTCTGCGTTTTCTTTCAGCYCTCGTCTCAGAGTAGCACAACCCCATTTTCTGCCTTTAAGAATGAATACTAACATAGTGGCAAATGGGAATGAAATGATGCTGAGGATATCTTTTTTTTGTATTGAAGTACATATATTTGAAGATGTTTTCATTAATTGAGACCTACATGAACTATACCAGAGTGCACGCAGGAGAATGTCAYGCTTTTTCAAATGTGTTTACAGTTCTGTGCAAACACTTTAAGCCTCATATCATTTACGTTTGGTTTGTTTCCAAGATGCTTAAATTTGTCTGAAGTGGTTTTGACAACATTCTGAAATTCGTATGGGGTCTTTTCATGGTTCATTTGGGCATTGGTTGCTTTTTTATTCATTTTCAGGACACTTTTTGTACCTTCTGTCTTTAACCTTTTTTTTTTTTGCTTAATTGTTTGTGAAGCCACTTAACACTTGCTTATGAATTATTCAAACATGAAGGGATCCTTGGTAAAGCAATGCATTTTGGCATTTTAGCAATAACTAGGTAAACACTGAGTCATAGCTTTAGGCAATCTGTCACCAGAAGCATGTTATGGAGAGATAATATTTTTTTCCCTCATTTCATTTCATGCAAAAGATCACACAGTGTGACAGG
>NW_013952408.1:5605085-5614294 GCF_001266775.1 Austrofundulus limnaeus | reverse complement strand
AAATGATGGTAAAGATGTGACATTTCTTATTTTGAAGCAATCGTATTTAGCATGTCTAATCTGTGTATCATTTTTAGACATTTCTGTCTTTTTTACACTCAGGGGTTTGGGATTATATRTAAAATATGTTAAACTGAATACTAAAAGAAATTTAGTTTTTCATTCACATATTTTCGTTTTGAAGTGTATAAGCAGATGGATCGTAATCTTCAAACATTACAGCCAGCTGATTTATACAGCCAATTCAGGAAGGGAGTAGTACATACATGCTTGCCTAACAGATAGCACAGTACTTTTTTATAGTTTTCTTTCAAGTTTTTGCTTTTGAAAACTTAACAATGCAATATTTCTAGTCATAAACTATCACAGATGGTGGAAAATGCAACCACATCTCGGCAGCATTAGTTGTTTTTTTACAAGGTTGCGGTATAAGAAGTGAATCGCAGTGGCTCATATGAATGCTTTCCGTGTGACAGCCCAAGCTATTTATTGTAAGTTTTTGGTTCTCTGCCACATTACTAAAGGACAGACATGCATATACCATTGTATAAGGAGGAGAAATTTACATATAAATTGGGGAAGTGAGAAAGGTAAAAAACAAAACAGGGGGCACTGACAAGACAAGGTTACGTTAGAAGTGAAGTTGGCATTTTTAATCTCTAAGGGCATGTTTTCAGGTATGTACTGGTGAGCAAAATAATTCATAATGCAGCTCTCGGTCCTCTAGGATCCTTGTCTTAGTGTTTTCTGTTTGCTTGTTTTCTGTGGAGAAGAATRTAATTCATCACATAGATGCAACTGACAAGTAGACTGATGAAATGTTTTAATTTAAAACAATGAAAATTGACGAAGTTGTCTTGAAAAAAAAATCATTGCTGTGCCAGTTAGATGTTCCATGACCTTTACATTAATTGTATATCATGTGACAGGTTAATTGCACATTTTAAGTTAGTTTCTATTGATCAAAGTAGATGATCAAAACACTCCTGCATGCACAGAATCATTCAAAGCGCTGAGTCATCACTCAGTGCTTCAGAATTTTGCTTCCAAAAATTCTAATTGTTGAAATGCTTTTTAAATTGAAAATTTGGCTTTAGTCTCTTTGTGCTCACAGTAATGACTTAAATTATGATTTTTGTACTTTAAAGGATTAAATTGTTTGATTGTAAAGTGGTTGTGTAATAATGCATGATTTTTTTAGTGATTCGGTTTATTGTCTCATGCCTATTTTTTAAGTTTCTGTATTTTCTTGTGAAACAATTCCTGTTCAGTTTGTTCATTTCTAATACTTTTCCATACTTAGTTTCTGCTCCTCATTCCTGCCACGCCCATCTATACCTGTTCTCATTTGTCAGTTTAACGAATGTGGTCTGAATCTGACTTCTACATCAGTGAGGTGTGTGTGTGTGTGTGTGTGTGTGTGTGTGGGTGTGTGTGTGTGTGTGTGTGTGTGTGTGTGTGTGTGGGGGGGGGGGATCCAATATAAGGACACTATCATTGAGTTATGCAATTTAAATATTTTAACTCCATATGTCTTCAGCTACAGAACACAAGCCCAGTAGCGTTCATCTTTTTTCCTGTATGACTGAGAATCCACAGAAACATGATACTAAAGTTACTTGATCAATACTTTTCTTTTTGCCACAATTGCATTTTTTGGAAAATATCATGAATGAAATAGAAATAAAATATCTGAAATATAATCTTAAAGATTTTTTGAAGCTCTTTGTCGAGAAGTAGCAACAAAATCACAAGTTTGAGCAGAAAAAAACTCATAAAAAACTTACTTTCTCTGTGAGCTAGCTGCACTTTTCTTTCTTTCCAGCTGTTAAATCATAATATCTAAAAATTGTTTGAGGTTTCCTCTTTAAAATAACATAACAAAAATCATTGTTAGAATGACCTAAAAAGAGGATTCTGTTAAAATATCAGAGTTATTCTGATTAGGAAGACAAATCAAGCCATATCTCTGGAACTGCTAATTATATCAGGATGATCCAGGTATCAAAATATAGAAAAGCAAGAATTTGAAAAGTGTGTTTAGGTCATTTTGAGCAAATTTAACCTAATCCTCAGTTTGATGTGATGGGTCACACATTGTCATCTTCCTAAAATAATGGCCTAATTTTTAGAAAAAAAATAGGTAACAAAAATGCTTAACTAAAAAGTGTATGACATATTTTGAGATTCCTATTAAATGTTAAACAAATGACTTACACAACCATTACTTTAGGAAGATGTCTATTCTGTCTATTCTCATTATAAGAGAATTGTGTATTATTCAAGTAAAGTCTGGTTATTAATTTTCCTTGTGTGTCATCGGGCCTCCGGTTGCACATTTGGTCAAACCTTCAATGTTTTGTGTTTAGCTCTTTGTTTGATTAAGCTGTAGTTATGCTGGGTTGTAAAAAGGCCATCCTAAATATGAATATTTTGTTTTTGGGTATTCATTATAAAATTGACGGGACTTTAGCCCCTCCTTGAACTTCAAAATCTGTGCAAAAAATGCGTGATGAAATTTAGGAGCCTGTTCACCTGGGTTTGTTACCTTGAAGAACTCACGTAGAGATGTTGTCACTTTAGAACCACTCCCTTGTTGTTTATTGTTCTTATCAGTGTTATCACAGCTGTCACGCTGACATCTATTTGCACTAGTAAATACAATRTTAGAAGGTGTGGTCACAATGCCACAAAAAAGCATCAATGCAGCCAAACAAATCTAATGGTTTTCCTTAATAGTGGCATATTAATGGAAAATTGATTTTGCCTGATATAAAAGGTCAGGATAAATGACTTGCGAGCTGCCAGTGCAGCTATTTATTAGTCCTCTATCTACATTCTAACACATTATCATTCCTGCACGTCTCAGAGGGCAGAACAAATAGGAGAGCAGGGAAGCTACTTCTGAAATGTCATTCCATAATGTCAAACCATGGATTATATGTCATAGTCTCCAAAATATCTTGCTTTCTTGGTATTGCTTTGCCATTGTCAGACAAATTGGCTTTTTTGGCCGTGAAGGCTTGACTGTTTTTGTCACTTCCCGCTTATAATCATCTTCCCTCTTAGTCTGGTGTTCGTCCAGCAGGAGATATGAGAGTTGGCATCCCCTCGCCATTATCATTTCCGCCTGATCTGCAGTTAATAAATGAGTGYGATTTGAAAAAAGCAAATCTGTTTTCATAGGTCGAATGCCAACACAATGAAAAGGCAAAAAAAAAAAAAAATGCCAATGCCATTTTCTCCTTATCTTTCCCTTTTTTTCAGAAGTTGGATTATTTTGATTGACAGGAGCAGAAGTATTAAAATACTGTTATTATTCCAAGTTTAGCATGATGCAGAATGAAGTTTGTTCATGGGTGTCAGGGTTTTTTTAAGCTATAAAGCCAAACAATTAATAGTGCTGCTTATATTTCATGCCATGCTCCCACCTCAGTAGTGAGCAGCATGGCGATATGTAGTAATGAGGGACTGGAGCGACAACAAATGAGAGTGACAGAGTTGTGTACAGAAGTGTTTTGCATACTTTCACCTTTGATATACCTATAATTACTGTTGGGCTTACCTTCAATGACTCAGTCACTAAGCCAATTGGATTTCTGCATAAAGTAGCTTTCACTGCAGATTGGTATCCCCTCACAGCTGCCTTATTATATTTTTATTCCTTCCTCGCTCACCTTCCTAACGTTGCTGCTGCGGCGGAAGGATTTGCATAACCGACTGGCCACGAGGATGGAAAAAAAARTCTCTAACTCAAAGTTTTGACAAACCTCAACCGGTCTCTTTTATACCAATTTGATGTGGCTGTCATGGAAACACAGTGCATCCCTCATTCCTCCTCCTAATTTTTTGCGGGGATGCTGTGATGGAACTGGGCTGATGATGTTTCAGCCTTTCATTGAAATGATGGTGACTGGTGCGCTCTGCCTCGGTGCATAAACACCGGCTGGACATGGAGAACAGAGGAATGAGACAGATGAGATGAGAGGAGAGGAGAGAAGAGAGGAATGTCACACCGACAGGATGAGCACTCGGCTGTGCTATAAAAGCCAAGCAACGGGGCTACAGCCAACTACCCATTAATAAGGCTATATATTATCATGTGCTGAAACATTTTACATTCACATTTGCTTGCTTTATTATTTTTTAGTGCTATGAAAACAGTTTGGATAAGGCATTTAAGTGCAAATATTCTTTAGCTCTCACTTTGTTCCTGTTATACTTTTACAGTCAGGGTAACATTAGAGTTACCCTGTCTCAATTTGCATGATTTCACTTGTGTTTGCGATCTGCAAATTATTCCTAAGAAGCACTTTTTGAATGGGTACAGCTTTAATATACAACATATAATGCAGAAACTCTCCCAACAACTTAACAAATTGAGGTGTAAAACCCAGACTCTTTGTGCACATACTGTTCTACACGACTGGCAGTTTTGATGGAAAACAGGGCCACATGAACATGTCCTTCCCTGGGGAGTCTTCCTCTCCTCCAGCTCCACGACCTTTGACCTGGGTAGTCTAATTAGCCAGCTTCCATACTTTTATGGAGAAAGGCAGGAAAAATGCAGAYCCACCAATATGCAGATAAGGAATGCACCACAGGCAGCTTTGTTCGCTCTGAAGTCCAAGTCAAGGTCTTCCACACAGCCATGCAGTAAGCTCCTAGTCAGCAATGTTCCAGTGCACAGTGTGGCTCTTAATTGTAATTATAAATACACGCAACACTACTGAAACAAGTCTTCCTACTTCAAACCACTCAGACTACAAACAATTTTACTTAGAGTCTTTAATAAAATATTTTTTTACTCGCCAAACTTCTTCCTATCAGCATCCTAAATGTGCAGTGCTTCGGTCTAAACACTTCACAGAACAGAAACAACTTAGAGTTTATGATGTAGTAACATTTGACAGTATAACTTTTAAAGTT
This sequence comes from Austrofundulus limnaeus, assembly GCF_001266775.1. Taxonomy (NCBI): domain Eukaryota; kingdom Metazoa; phylum Chordata; class Actinopteri; order Cyprinodontiformes; family Rivulidae; genus Austrofundulus; species Austrofundulus limnaeus. The sequence continues at coordinate 5,609,365 of NW_013952408.1, read as the reverse complement.
TTAGAGACATAAATGCTAGTTTTAGGCATCCTGTTTTATTCAGTGAACATTGTTGTTTCGGTACTGCTTGTCTTCAGAAGGGGAAATTTTTAGCAAACGCTTTGTTAGCTTGTTTTTTTTTTTTTTTTTCAGGTTGCAGGTCAAATTAATGATCATCCAGAGGAGAAAAGTTCCAATCAATCAGCTTACCGGGTTGTTGTGAGGTTTTGTTTATGACCAAACAATTCAGTGTGTTCTATAACATAAATTTGTGTATTTCATAGGCAAATTGTTGGCAGTTCTTCTAAAATCTGCTGTTGTCTCCTTCATTGTATCACATTATGTCACTAAGTCAGTGTGCAGTACCTGTAGTGTTCTGGTAGAGCAGCTGTTGGTAAGGCAGTTAAATTCTTTGCAATTATATTTACTGTCAGTTTAAATATAAAGGCTTATACCAAACTTTGACAAGCTGTATCTTTGATTTGTAGAAGTCTTGTCTCTGTGGGACTGAGCTACCTTMTTTGCTACACAAACCCTGATCACATGCTTCCTATTTTGATCAGGAGCATWAAGGACACAGGCATATAATGGAGTTTCAGTTAGAATGAAAATGATGGAACTATGTGAGATTCAAATAGTTGTTTTTGAAAATACACTATGAAGCATTTTGCATAATGCAGATCAAGTCAAAATAAACATAATAAAAAACTGACTAGAGGAACAGAACATGTTATTACAAGGTTTTGGCTATTTTAGCTTGCCATGAATCTGATTAGGTTCAACCTTCTTTTCTTACTTTGATGTCTCTGCCATTAAAATGAATGGACACATAAAGTCATTTTCATCATGTTTGATCTATCAAAAATAAGGAAGATACTGTATTTTACAAGACTTTGTTCTCTTCAGAAAATGCCAGCCCTTTTAGTTAAAAACACAATTCCACAATGTGTTAAGGAACATAAATAAAATGAAAGCTGTGTGGCTTCAGACCATATGAAGACATGATTTTAAAGATATACTATAAAATCATGAATTGATGAAATGTACTTCATTTTTCTTTTTGTTTGAGGACCCAATGGGAGAATCAAACCACTAACATTGTGCACAGTAACGTCTCATTTTGTGTTTGATTTAATTTTACACACAATATTATTTATTGTTCCTGTTGTTTAGTAAGAATAGACTGGTCAGATCAGTTACTGATTGTTCCAAAGTCAAAGAGGAGACTGAGAAGTGATTCAGTTTGTTCTTTTAGTCTTTTATCGGTGTGCAGCACTTTGGCCAATTGTGCTCTATAAATAAATAAATAAATAAATAAATAAATAAATAAATAACTTTCTACATGTTCTTTTTATATCAATAAAACATATCATCTGTGTGAATTTTAAAAATTAAAATTAATTGTATTAAAATGTTGGTAACATAGTTTTCTCTTTTACTCCCTATTTTATTTTGGTGGTTTCTGTCTCAGCAGACTATATCTTTATTTACTTAATTTAACTAGTTTGCTTCTGGTATTGTCTTGATTGGTTTCATCTGTGTGTTTAGCCCTATATCAATATTTAGGCTCCTTGTCACCTGTTCTCTTGTGTGTCTGTCTGTTCATCTTTCCATTCTTTCCATATACAGGTGCTGGTCATAAAATTAGAATATCATGAAAAAGTAGATTTATTTCAGTAATTCCATTTAAAAAGTGAAACTTGTATATTATATTCATACATTACATACAAACTCATATATTTCAAATGTTTTTTTCATTTAATTTTGATGATTACAAATGACAACAAATGAAAATCTCAAATTCAGCATATCAGAAAATTAGAATATTACTGAAGACCAATAAAAACAAAGGATTTATAGAAATGGTGGCCAACTGAAAAGTATGAACATGAAAAGTATGAGCATGTACAGCACTCAGTATTTAGTTGGGGCTCCTTTGGCCTGTATTACTGCAGCAATGCGGCATGGCATGGAGTCGATCAGTCTGTGGCACTGCTCAGGTGTTATGATAGCCCAGGTTGCTCTAATAGTGGCTTTTAGCTCTTCTGAATTGTTGGGTCTGGTGTATTGCATCTTCTTCTTCACAATACCCCATAGATTTTCTATGGGGTTAAGGTCAGGAGAGTTTGCTGGCCAATTAAGAACAGGGATACCATGGTCCTTCAACCAGGTACTGGTAGCTTTGGCACTGTGTGCAGGTGCCAAGTCCTGTTGGAAAATGAAATCTGCATCTCCAAAAAGTTGGCCAGTAGCAGGAAGCATGAAGTGCTCTAAAACTTCCTGGTATGTGGCTGCGTTGACCCTGGACCTCAGAAAACACAATGGACCAACACCAGCAGATGACATGGCACCCCAAACCATCACTGACTGTGGAAACTTTACACTGGACTTCAAGCAACGTGGATGAAGTGCCTCTCTTCTTTTCCTCCAGACTMTGGGACCTTGATTTCCAAAGGAAATGCAAAATTTACTTTCATCAGAGAACATGACTTTGGACCACTCACCAGCAGTCCAGTCCTGTTTCTCTGTAGCCCAGGCAAGACGCTTCTGACGCTGTCTGWGGTTCAAGAGTGGCTTGACACAAGGAATGCGACAGCAGAAACCCATGTCTTTCATACGTCTGTGTGTGGTGGTTCTTGAAGCACTCACTCCAGCTGCAGTCCACTCTTTGTGAATCTCCCCCACATTTTTGAATGGGTTTTGTTTCGCAATCCTCTCCAGGGTGCGGTTATCTCTCTTGCTTGTACATTTTTTTCGACCACATCTTTTCCTTCCCTTCGCCTCTCTATTAATGTGCTTGGACACAGAGCTCTGTGAACAGCCAGCCTCTTTAGCGATGACCTTTTGTGTCTTGCCCTCCTTGTGCAAGGTGTCGATGGTCGTCTTTTGGACAACTGTCAAGTCAGCAGTCTTCCCCATGATTGTGTAGCCTAYATAACTAGACTGAAAGACCATTTAAAGGCCTTTGCAGGTGGTTTGAGTTAATTAGCTGATTAGAGTGTGGTACCAGGTGCCATCCATTTTGAACCTTTTCACAAGATTCTAATTTTCTGATATGCTGAATTTGAGATTTTCATTTGTTGTCATTTGTAATCATCAAAATTAAACGAAATAAACATTTGAAATATATGAGTTTGTATGTAATGTATGAATATAATATACAAGTTTCACTTTTTAAATGGAATTACTGAAATAAATCTACTTTTTCATGATATTCTAATTTTATGAACAGCACCTGTATGTGTGTTGAATGACCATGTACCGTGTGGATCAATGTTTTGACATCATTGAACATAGATTAAATTTCCAACTATTAGAGGATGTATACAGTATGTGTTCCAGTCTCACATGAAAACATTTATCTCTCCCCCAAACAGACTACAGGTCCACAGTCATAAATTGCAACCAGTCTTTCAGTTTTATGGGATTTACCTTTTAAAGTGAATGAACTTTGTTTTCACTTTGAAAGGAAAACAAAGTTCCTTTGTTTTAATCCTGATATTTTAATCCTTTTTATTTTTATTTCATCTGATAATTACTCCAGCTGAACTGTGTTTGATAGTCTTTTGCTGCTATGATGGTGCAGCTAGACAGCTTGGCCTGTCTTCAACTTGATCAGTGAGAACATGCTGCATGTTCTCCTCTATCTGACAAAATCATCTCCAACCAATGCCAAATCAACATGAGGTCTGAGGTACTAAGATCTGACCACTGCTCCTGCAAACAGCAATGCCCTCCTGGAGCTAAGTCAAGGTCTTTCATGTGTCCATGGGAGTCCAACCTGTGAACGTGTAATGTCCACTCTGCAGCTCCTCCTGCCTGGGTCAGCGACTGTGCACATTAGTGGGAAGAACCTCCTGAATGCCACAACTCCAGATTCTTGCTTGTTCATTATGGTTTGGTGTTGAAATTATTTGGYATTTGTTTTGGCTTATCAACAAACTTGTTATTCGACAGTACTTTTTATTGTTTGTTTTTCAGTAAAGCTTTAATCCTGATTTAATTTGAATTAGTCAGATTAAGGTTTTCACTCCTCTTCAACCACAGCAATCTAAATATAGACCTATATTTTAGACCTTACAATATTACAATGACATTTGGGGGGAATTTTAAGACAAAATGCCTACATTTGGGGAAAACTGGTCCATTTGGGGACAAACGTCAAGTCCCCATTTGGTTTAAATGCCATTGGTGGGTTGGGGGTTGGGTTTAGGACCAAGGTGTGAATTGAGTTTAGGTTAGTTTTAGAGTCAGGTAGGTACCTGTGAGGTTAATTTTAGGGTAAACGCTCAGGGTTAGGA
>NW_013952408.1:5596599-5603649 GCF_001266775.1 Austrofundulus limnaeus | reverse complement strand
AAGAAATAGATTTTGTGTGTGTGTGTGTGTGTGTCTCAGAGGGTCAAACTGTGCTGTGAACCAAGATTCCAATGCATACATCTGAGGTAAGTCTAAACAAGCTAGAGCTATCAGTAATTTAAACACAATGCAAAGTACTAAATATGAATGCTCTTATTTGTGCATTGAAAGTATATCCCCTACAGTGCAGACTATCTTTGTGGTTATTTTGTGTTCAGCGGATGAAAACCACCATCTTAAGCTTTTATGACCTACATACATCAATTTCTAAATAGTTTAATTCTGGCCCATTAAAATACAAACGCTGACACTTCTATTTGGATTTAAAATCTTATTTGTTTACTCTCTGGCTGTCTGAAGTTGTAACCTGTCATAATGGAGAACCCCTACCAGTACCCCAGCTTTATTACTGTCTTTATTCATCCAAATGTGGATGTGTGCTGCCCTGTTACAAATAAACTGTGGAACACATTCTGACGATAACGACTGTATGAGACTTTCATAGCAACTTGAAACATTTGCAAGTCATGACAAGCACAAGTATGGAGACAATGACATATATTCTTTTTCAGTAGCAATAAACACAATACACACTACTCCTAATAACTAGCCATTGCAGTTTAACAGCTATTGAAAGCAGCGCTAGAGTTATCCAGCATTACACCCTGGGAGTTCCACGTCTCCAGCCTCTGCTAAGTATAACACACTGTGACACTCAAATTGGCTATAAATTTGCTGTGATTGTCTGTCGAGCAACAGTTACTGATGTAATTGTTTTGTTTTCTTATTTCTTTCATCTAACCATAAAATTGACTGCATTGAGTGTTGGTCAGTCACGATCCTTTATGACTCCAAAATCCCCACATGATGCACACATCATGTTGTTGCCAGGCCAAATTTATGTGCTTCTCAGTTCTGTTGCAGTTTTAAGCAAAGCAATAATCCTTGTCAATATCAGGATGTTTTAATTCTAAACATTGGTAATAAAACTGCACTTTGTGAGAATGAGGCTATGTTAACACTGCAGGCAAATGCAACCTAAATCCAATTTGTTTTTCCTGTGTTTTCCTGTGTGGCTCCTCCCCCAGTTTACCCACCAGGACACCGATGGGTCTTGGAGAGGAGACAATGTCTCCTTCTTGGTTTGGAGGCAATGGACCAGACTTACAGCCACCTGGGGTGGCCTGTGTGGCCGAGTCCGGCGTGTCTCCTCMAGGAGATAGGGGCGGGAGCCTTTAGCTCGGCCTCTAGCTGCCTTCCTTCCGGTGGTTGCTCCCTTTGTGAACCCCGGCCTCTGGATCAGCGCAGTAGCTCAGGACGCCTCCAGCAGCCAGTCACCACTGTTAATGGTAGCCGCTCCCCATTAGGATCTGCACTTCTTACAATAACCGAGATAATGTTCAGTGACCTGGACAGCAGGTCTGAAGGGAACTGTTAAATGGTGTTATCCTATCTTCTCAGGCTAATAACCATTAAACATGAACTTATTATGAAGTTATGACCTCTTATCATTACCTCTTGGCTTCAAAGGAAACACACTCATTAATATGTTAAGACCTTGTTGCTTTGAAGTAACAACACACACATGTAATCAGAGAAAAAAACTTTAAAAACCAATGTCCGGTCATGGAATTGTCTTTATGATGCTGTAAGCAGTTTAATAGAAATTTGGAAAAAAAGCCACATTTGATTATACAGATTAAAAATATTGAACAATAATTGATGGTGATAAAAATAAAAAGATCTAAGGCACTGACCTAACCTTGTGACTAGGCTGTGTGGCATTTTCTGTTAATTTGGAGAGCAAGGAATTTGGAGTTGAGTTGTTTTTACCTCCATGAAAAGCAGCAGACTGTTGTCAGAGAGAACTTCTCAAAGCTGGTTTATTTAATCTGGTCCTTGGCCTGTAGGTTGCTAGATAGCAGTGGGGCAGCTTATCCCAGCTGAGATGTCTCTTGGATCTGGTGCTCCGCTTCTTAGGCTGTCCTTGCCTTTTCTGCCTTTACTCCAGACGGGGCCAGAAGACGACTTACTGCTGAAACTGCTCCCTTTTTATACTGTTTTTGGGGCATCTTACCCTCCTTCCTGCCATCCTGGCTGAGGTTTTCCACCACTGGACTTTGTGTGTACTTTCCAGAGTGAAGTAATATTGCTGATTCTTGTAATAGGACTCTCAGGGACTTTCCATGGTGAGGTAAACCACCTTGTTTCCACCACTAGGCCTCTGGGACTTTCCAGACAAAAACCCCACTTCTCCTTTTTCTATTGTTCTTCTGTTTTGCAGAAGTACAGTCTGTCCTTTTTACCGTCCAAATGTAGCACACACACTCTTCTTCATTTTAAGACACATATCAGTACTTCTCTAAATCACCATCTTACATTAAAACACCTTAATTATCACAGTACATTAGTTAAATCACACTTTGCAACAAGCATATAATTATCACACTTGTTATTTATTTGTCAGCATTAAAATCAGTCAAAATTAATACTTATTACTCCTTATTATTCCTTCACTTTCTTCTTCCTGCGTTTCTCTTCTTTCAGGCCCCTTATTCCTGCATCCCGGCCTCTCTTATGGCCTCTCTTTCTGTCACGTCCTCCTCTCTGTTGGGGTCAAAGGGAGGCTCTGCCGGGCTGTTTTCAAACCTTGGAATGGTTGGCACAGCCAGGTTTCTTGACACCTGCCTCTGAGTAACCCATAATGGAATTTTTCATGACAGTGACAAATCCGATTTCTTTCAAATTTGACCCAAGCCTTTTCAGGATGTACTGAATTGGATACATATCTGTGTTTTGAAATAATCTCAGTCTGAACGCTCATGTGACATTTCATCCAAATGTTACGTTAGTGAGGTGCTGGTAAGCTGATAGATCCAAGTGTTTAGAATATTGATACCAATCTTGGGCAGTTAAATCTTGTAATTCCACGTCTTCAGCTACAGAAAAGATGTCCAGTTGCTTCATCTTTATTTTCTTTTAATTTACCATGTCCTGGATGACTAAGAATCCAGGACAGAAACGTTTCACATTAATGTCTGTCTTGAACCATACCGATACCAAAGTTACTGGGTCGAGATTTTACTTCTAGCACGTTGGTCCTTTTCCAAAAATTCAATGGTGCACAGGAGCAGCTGGCCACTTAGAATTTATGCAGTGAACTAAACAAGTATGTCAGATAATTATTTAATCGACTCTGACTGCACAACTTCAGAATCAGTATGCTAACTTGTAGCGTTCTGTAAACAGTGAGCTGAATGTGATGTAATGTAATTTTCTGTGCATTCAGGTCACATCGGTGCAGTGGTGAGTTCACACTGGAGTCTGATTGAGGTTGCATTTAAAATACAATGTAAACATATGAAAGAAAATATAGTTATGAGTGTTCGTTTACCCACTGTGTGCTTGAACCATACGGAGAATGTACTAAAGCATGCAAAAGAATAATAAATCATAAGGAACCAGGGCGTCCTGTCTGAGGCCAGTTTAATGTGAGGCTTCAGCCATGAACAACCGGAAGTGGTTTCATTTAACAGAGCACTTCCAGGCATGACCCTGCCTATTTTATTACATCATCAGGAAGGGGTTTCTACTCTTAAAGGGGCCACGCCTCCAGACAAAAATGCTACTGTACTCATGACGATAAACCATTAGTCATGTGTTGAATTTGTGTTCAGGCATGTATCTACTTATATAAAATCAAGTTAAGCAAAACAGTCACATTTAACAACCTTTACAGTTCTATCATAAGACTATACCATGTGTATGTAATTTAAATCAGTACCTAAACCAATAAATTTCTTCACATCCATGCAAAACAAAAAGAATCACAATTGAGCATTAAGATCTGCAAGCGTTAACGTAGCCTGAGTGTGGTTCACTCTCATTCGCAAATATATGATGTGACAATTTTTTTATGCCGACTGACCTTCCTGACACAACCTGGGCTCTAAACCTGCAGTGTCAGGATTACAAGGCTGCAGCACTGACCACGGCACTACTGCAGCCCCCACCCCTGCCTTTTTAAAAATGAATATAAAAACCATAGATCACATCTATTTGTTGTTTATCACGTTACTTACAGTTACTTAGTTTAAGAAAACAATTTGCTTAAGATTTTGATGTAGTGCCATGCCCCCCCACTGTGGTGATTATAAGATCATGATGGAACACAGACAGGAAAAACAGAGCTTGTGGGTATCTCTGGCAATAAAATGGGAGGCAATATTGGAATGGCATTGATTGACATTTTAATGTTGCTGTTTAATGATAATAATATGCTTTCAAGTTAGGCATGGGAATGACTTTATGATCATATRATGACAGCTCTATAGCTGTCAGGGGTTCTGTGTGGAGGATAACATCTTTATTGTTTTCCATCATTGTATGCTGACAGAGCTTTGACTTAGAATGAGAAAAAGTTTCTTCTGGGTGTGTTTGATGGACACGGTTATTCACATTTCTGGTTGATTTTTGTCTGGTTCCTTAACTGCTTTTGACACATGAAAATCTTCATTCTAATATATTAGCAACTGAACAGCTTCTATTTTTTATATATTTTTACTTAGTTGTTAAAAATGTCAAATTACTTTGGACAGAAATTATTTTAAAATGTAAACTGCAGGTGCAAAGTAGCTGCTACTGAAAAGTGGGCTTCTAAGTCCAGCAGTGATCCAATTGACTATTGTTTGATCGAGGCTTATTCAGTCATATTGTAAAGCAGCTCTCCCTTCAATATAATACATTTGGCAGAAAAGCCTCATATTTGCATATTACTTTTGATGATAGCCAATTACAGAGATCCACTATTTGTTGCTTCTTTTCATTCTCCAGTCATGTTATTGAAACCATCAGCCAAGGTAAGAATGCATATTCATGACTGTGATATGTACAACCCATTAATAGTGTGTGTAGGTGGATGTAGGCTTCTAAACAAGTGCTTCCATTAAAGAGTGTGTGAATGCCCCTGGCTCTTATGCCAGTATCTGGACTTTCCTCTGTCTGTAATTACCAGGAGAGTTTTGATTAGAAAGCAGCAAAGAAATAGATTTTGTGTGTGTGTGTGTGTGTGTGTTGCAGAGCACTGGCTCTGGCATGGCTCTTGACCAGAATCAAATGAAAGGGAAGGGGAAAATAAGGAGCCTTGCAATTACAGCAGTAATTTGTTAAAGAACAGAACATAAACTGGATCTGTTGTTCAGATGTAGCAAAAATAAAATAAAGACTGGATACTATAGCAAGTTTATTGTAAAAGTTATGAAAGCAAAGCTTTTTTACATTTCATCTTTAAAACATTATACTTTTTTAACTCAGTCTAATAACTAGGAACCTTCCCATGGCCCTCCTGGCCATCATACTTAGGGTCATTAACCTTACCAAATGAGGTCCCATCTCAATGGACAAAGGTACATAAGGATAAAATATTGACAATGCTAAGGACTATTGGCTCATTAAGGACCAAGCCCTGCTGATAAGCCTGAAAGAGCTCAATGCAATATTAATGGTATAGGATTTCTCATAGCCACCATTTCCAGAGATCATTGAGTTAGAGTAACWAATTATTGATGGGCTAAATTGCAAGAAAGACTTCATTACATCTTATAGTAAATGAAGAATTCATGAAAGCTTACTAAGTGCTCTGCATGCTAATTCAGAAACTGTAATAAAGATGGATTAGTATGTTTATCATCTGTACATTTGTTTTAATTTTGACTGAAATCTTTTGTCAAATGACATTGGTTTTAATGTGAGACTTATTATTAAATGTGATTGAAATATGTGTTTTCTTTTTATAAAGATTCTGGGAGGCTTACTGATAAAGACTTGGTTCAAATTATTTTTATACTCCAATTAATTATAACAGGAGAAAGGTGGATAATTAGGTTTCTCTGGTTTTGAATAATTTATGCTGAAGCTCATCTCTTCAAGTTTCTGTCTTGACACATAAGGGTCTATGCACTGAACTTTTGTACCTACTATGTGTTAAAAGTTGCTCTCTGTTTTGTTCTTTACTAGCTAATAGCTGAGCCTTTCTGATGCTGTGTTTTTACTGTTCCTTTGTGAGTTTTATCACAAGTTCCAAGTTTCTTTTCACAGTTCCACTTATAGGGCAGGCTGACCAGTAGTGAGAGTGTTCACAGTAGCTTTAACGTCTGTCAGTTATGTGAAATTACACCAACAAACATTAGTAACAGTGAAACAAGTCAAATCCTTTGTCTTTCAGGAGAGTTATTTAGTTTTTGCCTTTTGTAACACAAGTTACGTTTATATGGAAATTAGTAATTGGAATAAACATCCAGTTGGAATCAAAAAGTGTCATGTAAATGTCCCAATCGGAATCATCTGATCTGATTTAGCTCGATCAGAATAAACCTATAATCCAAATGAGGGGGTGGTTTATGCCGTTTGATAATCGAAATGACGTGTTTGTAAACATKTATTCTGATCATGTTATTTTGGTTGTGGAAAATAGACTTGAGCTGAAGCATTTCCACCTGACCAGATCCCAGTATGTCAGGGGAAGAAAAATTGGTCAGTTAGCAATACAAAATTTCTGTTAGAAACTTTGAAAGAGCCCAATATTATTGAATGCCTTGATGGTGTAAARTGTAATAAAAGAGGTTTTAGGTAAGTACACAAAAAGCTGGAGGAAGAACACAGAACGGCTGTTTATGTTTGTCCCAGAAGTGTTTTTTTTTTCTTGGGGAAAGTTTAAAACTCTACACGTCAGCACTTCTATCCTGAAGAAAAGCCTGGTGAATGTAAACGCTCTTTATGACCGAATGAATTAATTTTGTGCCCATGTAAATGATACATCCTGATTTTTTGATTTGATTTGATTTGTTTTATTGATTTAACATGAAAAGATTACTAAAAATCAAGCCTGACTCAGCATAATGGCTGTTTTACAGCAGGTTCCTGTTCTGCAGCACATAAACACAGAAATACAGCATCACAATCACATCATTATACACTATAGACACAAAGACAAACAAGCACACCAAATTTCAGGATGGCAGCATTTGCAAAATAGGACATCTAAATATGAGC
>NW_013952408.1:5579383-5595926 GCF_001266775.1 Austrofundulus limnaeus | reverse complement strand
CTATGGGTTTTAAGATTTCATTTGTTGTAAGAGACCAAACAGGTAAACAGTACGACATGGTTGAGAGTATAATGGCATGAAGATGGATATTTGAAACAGAAGATGYCAGATTGGATCTAATTTTTGAATAARTGTTTAATTTCTGTTTCAACTTAGTGGTTAAGACTTGTACATGATCACGATAAGTAAACGAGAATCCAAAGTAATTCCAAGATATTTGTAGGTAGTGACAATATCAAGGTGTTTGTTTAAAAAAGTGAGTTGATTTGTTATAATGAAATGTCTCCTGGATGAGGAAAAATACATGCACACAGTTTTTTTAACATTAGYTGACAAAAGATTATCTTGAAGCCAACCATGAAATGTCTGAAGATCTGCTTGTAACTGACTATTAATAGATTCAAAATTGAAATCAGACAAAAAAAGAGCAGTATCATCAGCATACATTAAAATATTTGAATACTTCAATATTTTTGGAAGGTCAATTATGTATAATAGGAAAAGCAATGGGCCCAGTATGCTACCCTGCAGAACTCCAATCCAATTTTAATCCAAATACATTTTAATCCAATCAAATACTTTTACTCATGTAAACATAGCTAATGAGATACATACAGTATAAGTCTCTCTTAAGCATTGCTGTCAAGCAGTCTAAAACTTAGTAAGCACGTTTTAAATAATTTATCACACTGCAGAAGTTGAAGTCAGATCAATGTTTCTTTCCAGGTCAGTTTAAGCCTGATGTTGTCATATTTCCACACACATTTGATTCTTTTTACTAATTATGAAAATGTGGTGATGTGCTTTGTACTGAATTGTAATAGGATCACAGACTTTCCAGCTTGGCATCGCTCTAAGCACATTCACTTTAAATGGGATTTCGAAAATCTACAGAATAGGATTCCAGTGTATGAAATTTTCTTTGTTGTCTGCTATTCCTTACTTAACTGCTCAGCCTGAATTACAGGTAAAATGGGGGCAATGTTTATCAGCAGTTCACAGTTTGACACTCCTGTTTTGTTTTGTTCGGCATGGAAAACATGTTAATTTACCCACTTTAATTAAAAACCTCGTCAGTGTTGTTAAAACACTTCAGTTTTATTCAATTCAAAATGCATTTCTCTCTGCACTTAATGATGAYTTGTCAGAGAATAATGGCAGGTGTTGACGGCTGTGCTGCAAGACGAGACGGATGTGGCAGAAACAAGCTCAGAAAAGAACATGATGATGTGGGAGGGTGGGGGTGGGGTGGGACACTGAAAGGCAATGCTCTCACATGGTTAGTTGCCCTGCGCTTGTGCCATTCTATTTCAATRCAAAGCATAAGGATAACTCAATTTGCTCTTCCTTGCTTTGTTCTGTGCAATATCTGAGGGACAGTTTGTGATAACGCTGAGGCTTCTGTTGTGCCACACATCTGTCTTAAACAGAAACCTGAGGTGTGAATATGAATGTACTGACCCACATGATTGTCTCAGTGTCTTCATTGGAACCCTGCCAGTTTTTTGTCCCCTGTTTTAATGAACATCTGCATCTCCTTTTCACTTTCGCGGTAGGTCAGCCATTTGTAGTGTCTTTTGTTCTTTCTCACTGCTTCCACCTCGAATCTTGAATTTCCTACACTGAGCCAGGGTTGTTCATTCTTTTGGGGGCTCTATTTTCTTTTTATTCAGGAATGATAAACGGAAATAAAAATGTCATGAGACAATTAGACAAGCAAGGCCACATGACTCTGCAGTGCCGGCGCTCACTCCCCCATTGTGACACAGACGTTGATGCCCCCCCACCCCTGAGACTCGACCTGTACAGAATAACAAAGAACTGGGCTGCCACACTATGCTGTACTTTCACATGTGTTTTTGATGCAAATAACATTGTCCGTGAATATGACTCAGAGGAAATATAGATGATTTTTGTTGTTAAAATAAAAATAATGATAATAAAGTAAAGCTGTTTCCTGCAGGGCACCAGGATGTTCTGGCCACTAAAAATGCGAACAAGTTCTCTATGTCAGAACTGGTATTATGTCATCTTCTAGGTTCTACAGGTTCACAGAGTTGAAATTTTTATTGTGTGGCTTTGTCAAAGAAACTGGAACACCATCTTGCCTCGAGGCAACGATTCGTTTTGTTTTTTCTAAACTCAACATTCTGTTAGGTTTCCTTTTGTTGCTAAGCAGTTGTCAATCCTTGTTGCCCCTTACTTGTGTTCCCTCAATGCAACCAGTCATTTTCTATTCAGTTTCATCTCTTGGGTGCGCCATAAACAGCTTCCTCCATTCAGAGCAAGAAAACAGATTATAACTGTCTCTCAGTCTTTATTACCAACTGAGGGCATTTTGCCTATGGGACTTCATCGACCATCTCACCCTGTAATTCTGCTATCCTCCTGTGGAGTGTGCAATATTAACTGACCATATCTGGTGAAGGATATTTGATCTTTATCTGCAGGGTGTTAGGGCATCAACATGTATTTATTTTAGTGTCAGTGCACTCTTATGCTTACATTCATGATTTTTGTGTGAATGTGTAACCCGTCACTACATCACTATCATTTCAGAGGAAAATTGATTTTGATAGGAATGTTTTCATTGATGATGAAGCTACAAAAATCATCAAAAAGGTAAAATACGCATTTTAGCAAATCTGTAATTATCCTTATTTACCAGTAATTATGGTATACTTATATGGTTATGTGATTTAAAACTTTGCATAGCTTTATTACACACAGAAGCCTTGAGTGCACATTCTGCAAAATACATACAATATGTAAATTCTGATGACACACATGGCTTCATTGATTCCCTTTTGTTTAAATGCCTTTGTTAGACTTGTGTTTGGTAGGAAAAAATATAATTAAAGCCCTGTCAAACTGAAGTAAAGCTGAATTGTAAGAAACTTTTTTTAATATCCCGAGAGGGCAAGAGAATTGTAGCTGTGATCAACAGAAACGGTGGAAATACAATAACTAATAAAAAATCCTTGTAAATAATGCAAAAAAGCTAAAAGATGTCCTCCACCTGACAGAAAGTCATCACATAAAGCATTTGCAGAAGGCAGGGTATTGGAGGCGATGCTGTCTCAGGAAGGTCCTTTCCTTGTAAATATCTCCAACTGTGGCACTATTATCATCTCTTTTTTTCTCTTTTTCTTTACAGCATTGTGTAGCAGATGTCAGGACTTGCTAMAATCCTCTTCTCTCCTCTCAGAAAGACCTACACCTACTCCTCTGCAAACCCTGCTAAATGTCTGTGCTGTACCTTGTAAGGCCAGGTTTACATGACACTAAGTAGGATTGTAATGCACCAAGAGCCATATATAGCTGTGATTGCAGACATGGTAAGACACATAAGCCTAGAGTTTTTTGTTGTGCACTAACAGTTTCTCAGTAAAGCATCCTCATTTATACATTGTGTGTTTATAAAAAAAAGGTTGTTCAGATGAAAACTAGTTTAAAGCTGRTTCTTAACATTTTTTTGTCTTACATTTCTTGTTTTGGTTATCAAGTGTACACTGCTTATTTTACATACATTTACCCATTTATGGTGACAGTCTCATGGCACAGAGTTTTGTCCTTGATTTTTATAAAGTGGCATGTGTCATGTATATGAAAGACAGTTGATTAAAAATGGACATTTGGCACCTTGTCAGAATGACTGGCACTGAAGACAGTATTTAAAAGAGTGGCTGACAAAAGAACAATTTCAGAGTGTTCAATTATAMATCATTCTGCCTCTGTAGTTGAAACAGGCTTCACTTGAACGACATATTGAGAAATTCACCTGGAAGCAAAGTGAGAAAACCAGTGATTTGCATTTTCTACCAGCGCTGTTAGCTTGTCATCATTTGACGAGCGAGTTAAAAAAACAAACAAACAAACAAACATCCAGAACATGTTCTACATGTTTCCCACTTTTTTATTTCACCTTGCATACATGTTTTAATGAGTTTAAACCATTTTAAACATCATCTTTCAATAACCAAGGTGTCTATTTACCAATGATTTTCCATTAGCTGAGAGACAATTGGCCAATGCAATGGAGCCAAGATAAGGGAGAAAAATTGACACTAATGTTACCAGAGGTGTAAAGTAACTACGTACAATACTTTGTTACTTTAATTAAGTAAACTTTATGTATTTATCGGGAAGTCCCATTGAGATAACAGATCTCTTTTTCAAGGGAAGCCTGTACATGTACATGTTTTTGAGGGTGGGGGAAACTGTAGAACCCGGAGAAAATCCACGCAAGCATGAGGAGAACATGCTAACTCTGCACAGAAAGAGCCCAGGTCTGAACCGGGAATTGAACCCAGGACCTTCTTGCTGTGAGACGTCAGTGCTAACCACTGAGCCGTTGTGCTGAAAGTATAGATAAACAAAATTTCTACTTGAATAATTACTTTTTAGCAAACTTTCTACTTCCACTCCTTACATTTTCAAGCAATTATCTGTACTTTCTACTCTCCGGGCTTGTTATTGATGTATTAAAAAAATTACATGTTAAAAAAAATCCAGATATGTCATACCTCCCATTAGATTTGGTTGTAGGATAAGTAACATTCAAACAACCTATTGGTTTTTCACGGTCTATCACACCTGAACATAATCGACATGAAACCTAAAATGAAGATAACCGTAGCAGAGATGCAGTAGCTATGTAACTGAAGCAGGTGGCCTAGTGAAACTTTTTATTTTATTTTATTTTTTCGCTTTTAACTCCCTGCTGAGGTGTTCTGAGCATGTCCCACTGGGAGGAGGCCTAGAGGAAGACCCAGGACACGTTGGAGGGACAATGTTTCTCGGCTGGCCTGGGAACGCCTTGAGATTCCCCCGGACGAGCTGGCCCAAGTGTCTGGGGAGATGGGTCTCTCYGCTTGGGCTGCTGCCCCCGCGACCCGATCCCGGGTAAGCGGCAGAAAACGGATGGACGGAAAGACACTTTTAACATTTTAATATAACATTATGGTCATTATGGCATTTAGAAAAAATACTTAATTGTTTGGGGGAAGTCACCTCTCAACGAATGTCATTTTGGAAATTTTAACTTTTACTCAATACTTGTACTTTTAATACTTAAGTACATTTTGTTTGAGCAATTTACCTTTGATTCTTAAGTGCCATAAATGTCAAATACCTAAAAATGTTTATGCAAGTAATATTATAGACTTTTACCAAATTAGTTTTACGTAAGGTACTTGTACTTTTACTCACATTGAGCTACTTTATACAAAACTAAATATAATAATAATGATAATATTAATAATAATAATTTTATTTGAAAAGCGCCTTTCAGGACACCCAAGGACACTTACAGCATTATATCATCATAGAAGAATGTGTGAAATTACAGAGACAAGCTGGCATGAGTTACAGAGCATGGATTACAAATGAAGTTAAGATGGATATGCTGATCTAAAGAGATGTGTTTTCAAAGCAGTCTTGAACACAGGAAGAGAGGTGGTGTTTCTTAGGTCAGGTGGTAGAGAGTTCCAGTGGAGAGGTGCAGAGCAGGTGAAGGCCCTGTTCCCCATGGTGGAGAGGTGGGCAGTGGGTACTTGGAGGTTTGGGGAAGAAGAGGATCTGAGAGAGCAGGAGGGGATGGAGATGTGTACGAGGTCGGACATGTAAGGAGGGGCAAGATGGTGTATGTACAAAATGTTATTTTGTACACATAAACTAAATATTGGTGGCAAAATATACAGCCTCCCATTAATGTTAAAACTTGGCTCAGCTAGGGAAAGCAGAGGTAACATTAAAAGTAAATGGAAACAGGTTTCTAAACCAAAAGTGCTTTTATTGTAGCCAGTGGTGAAAATTAAAGGACAAAATGTCCTGACTGATACTGCTTCGTTTTACATAAAAAATGAAAAAAAAAAAAAGATGGAAGAATATTTAAGAACTCAAAGTGTTGACAAGTGCACAGACACTGGGCATATTCAACATTTTTGATAGTATAAATGACAAACAGACCTTATATTTATAACTTAAATTAAATATAATATAAATATGAACACTTTCTTGGTTTATCTTTTTAAACTATATCTCATCATGAAAGCATGACCACTACTTCGCCTGCATTCTTGAAAGGGTCACAGAAAACCATTTGTTGAACATCTCGTGTCTGTGAAAGAAGAGAAAAAAATACATTTTGTTCTTAACCCGAAAATATAACCAAACAGATAGACAGCAGTAATACCTGAATACTAATATAATGTGCACAAGATTGCAGGAGAGCTGAATGTATGAATGGACTGATAAGGGTGTGCCTTTGTCTACGAAGCTTTACAGATGTCTTCATGGAACCTGAACTTAATGCAATCAAAACAAGAAACTTTCTTGTTTAGGCTGAAGGTGTACAACTCCGTGTTTACTCCGTTAAGGTGTTTACTCCGAGGTGACTGATTTAGTAGTAAACAACCCATTTTGATGCAGACACACACCTCTGTAGTGATGCGCAGACGTGAGTCCTGGACCACCCACTGTGAACCTGCATCGCTCAGATACAGGCTACAAACAGTCCCACAAGCTGCCTGTGATCTATACATAGAAGTAAGGCAAACAGCAAAAGCTAACTTTGATGAATTTTTTTATGTATTTGCCAAGAATAACAAACAGCGTCTTTGTTTACTGTTTTTTTTTGGTTGCCTCTTTGGTTTTTACCCATCACCCTCACTCCCAACCAACAAGGGGTGCACTTTTTACCTCTTCTCTTTTCAGTGATTTCTGTTCTTTTCTTGTTTTCAAACCTACGTAACTCAATTTGCATTGAGGCTTATTTTGTTCAGAGCAAGCAGTTTGGGTCATCACCATTACAGGACAGAGAGCTTGTGATTAGTTCCACGTTTCAATGTGTTGCACTGAAATCATTTCAGGTTCTATACAACATGTAGAGTAAGCACAAACAGTAAGAAAAAATTGTGTTTGGTAGGATATTTCTTTGTTGTAACGATGCTTCTTGAAAATAAATCCTATACTATGGGAAAGTCTGTTAAATTCCCCTTTAAACAGTGCCACATTGGTAAGGAACATGCATTTGTGGGATGAGCAGTGATGCTGAGTACATGGCTTGCAAATGTAAACAATTTGCGAAATCTCTGCCAAACAGCTGTTTCTGGTACCCCCAGGTGCTGTCAATCACAAGATTTATTGCCAAGAAGCATTGTTACAACAAAGAAAATAATCTACCAAACACATTTTTTTTTTTTACTTTTTGTGCAAGGTATAGAAGTCGAATGAAAAAAAAAAAGTAAAAAGAAAAGCTTCAGCAAATGTCTTTTTATAACCCTACCCCTAATTTCCTATCTTAAACATCTAATGTACAATTTCATTAGTTTATAAGCTGCATCTGAGCTGCTAGAATGACAAGTCTTCTGTCATCCACGCAGCTGTATTCAGCTGCACAGATCCATCACCTCAAACCCAAATTCAGGGGATTTAAAAGTTCAGTGGATGGGTTTGATATTTCAGCAAGATGCATCTAATAATTGTTTGGGTGTTGCATCCAGTCTTCAACCATTTCTGATCCATGAGACAAAATTATGGATAAAATGAGGAAACAGTACATGTTTGCTTGTAGCTTTTCTACAAAGCAGTGTGCTGTTTGGCCTGCAGAAGTCACAGAACCAACAGAATCATGATGCAACCTCTCATACAAACTTCTGTTTGTGGGAAGGAAGAAAATAAGGCTGAGTAAAGGTTGCTTACCAATAACCCACTCCTTACCCCTGCTTTAGGCTGCTTCCCTGAGGCTACTGTATTTTCTAGTACAAAACACTCGGTTCAGGCAATATACTAGTGCAGACATAGCTGGATGGAAAACTCAAATCTCAAAAGTTTGTTATTCAGTTTGCCTTTAAGGTTATATAATTTATTAGTCAGTAGAACACTGGTTCAATTTGTTACAGCAAATTCATAACAAAAATGAAGCATTTTAATGTCTTGCATCTACTACAACTTTTTTGAATATTTGAATAAAACTGACAATTATGTCTTTTATCTACCCACTGATATAACAAAGTTAAGACAAGGCTGGTGTTACAGGTGGCAACTAATGAGGTGCTGAAATGTATTCCCTCAGTATACACTTTACAACGTCACCTTTGTGTAAACAGAGTGATCAGAATGAACCAGAAGAACTTGAGCATACAGCTTCTTTTTTCCTTTTTGAATATGCCCAAGGCAAAGAAATCACATAGTAGAAATTTCAACCAATTTTGCTACATGCCCACCACCGACTGCACCAGTTTACTGAACAACATACACATTGTCATTTCTGTTTATTTATTTGTTTATTTRTTTTCTATGGGAAAGACACCTTCACATACATACTCTAAATCCAATTCTGTGTCTTCAAAGCAAAGTAATTTCCCTGATTTACAGAGAAATCGTCTATCGGAGCAGGTGCATACATACTCGGACACAAACATTGCTCCATGCATGAAAAAAGAAAAAAACAAAATATACCATACCTTTGCAAATGACTCTCACAATTGCATCCAACGTCCCTGCATACACAAAGCCATGCAACACATAGCCTGCCTTTCTTACTCAGTCAGGAGTAGTTTTGGAGAGAGGGTTTGATTTCCAAAACTAGGCAAGATTAAATACAATCAACAACAATAACAGCAGTAGCCAGCTCCAGCATATGGCTGGAAAATCTAAAATGCATTCATGCATCAAAAGAAAAAAATAGATTTCCATGATTATTATGAACAGAGTGTGGCTGCTTCAGGGGCTCATTTTAGAAACCATTATTTCCAATAGACAACAGATTGGGCCAAGTGATGGGTGGAGAGTGAAATGAACAAATATGCTAATAGGGTTATAGAATGTAATATTCAAAAAATATACATTCCTACATCTAAACAATCAAACATTAGAACCTTTCACACATCCTATTATTCTGACGGCAGCTAAATGTGTCACTGGTAGGTGTGAATTACTCCCTCTGCGCTTTATTTTTGTACGTATTGCTGGTGTGAACTGTTGCAGTCACAATAACAGACAGAGACAAACAGCAGCAACAGTATGCAACACTGTAGATTTCATCCTGAATTAAACACCAGACAGTGCAGTTGAAGCTTTCCTTCGCATTGGCTTCATTTGCAGAACTTGTTCTTTTCTTTCACAGTGGCTGAGTTAAATGAATGGGAAAGTGTCTGAGCTGCACCCACATATCTGATTATATATCATTATATTCAGCTACTACAGTCCTAACATATAATGTTTGTCAGCTTGGAATATTTTATATGGAAACACAAATTACTTCACACTTTAGCTGTAGTAAGGCCTACAGCATTTTGAGTGATGCTGTTGTGTCTCGTTTATGAAACAGCACATCATCAGTTGAAATGAAAGATCACATTTTCAGCAATGGTTTTCAGCCACTGCAACTACATTTTACATCTGCACAGCATGCTGATAAAAGTGTTAAGGTTGTGTGGCATCAATTAGTTAAGTGAACTAACTGTATGTGCTGTTTCTTCAGTTATTTTGCATTCCATAAATAGCAACAATGTTATTTTCATCACTTTCATGTGTATCAAAAAAAAGTATGATGTGGGAAAAGTGACCATTGTTTGAATGACAAAAGATTGATGAAGCCAATAATGTGACATGTCTTTTTTTGTGTATGAAAATGTGGATTATTTTCATCGCTGCAGAACAAAATATAGTTAAGGCTGCCCCTGAGCCTGAAAAAGCTGTCAAGTTAAAAGATCCCTGATGGATTTGTTTGGCACATTCTGTTATTGGATTAAATATTCAATTCTGGTTGTAAACTGGAGCAGGTGTCTGCTGAATATTCCAACCATGTTAAATTTATGAACAGCCACTCTTTCTGCACACCTTTTGTGCCCACATTTGAAATATTAAACCTTGTGTGCTCCTGCCTGGTATTATAAAGTACAGCCCAGAACTTCATCAAATTCCGAACAGTGCATTTTACACATTTTTTCCCACACATGAAATAAATAAACCTGCAGGGCCACCTTTGGTCTGTAAGTGTTAATAGTCAGTTTGAACTTGAGTCCTCCCAAAAACACAGAGTTGACCTTTTCTTTCTTGTTTTTATTATTTTTTTTTATTTTAGTTTTGTTATTTTTTTAACAGATAAATAAAGAAGTAGTGATAAATATTCAAAAGAAAAAAAAAACACTAACAAGAAACAAAAAAGATCTTTGGGTTCACAGACAGTTTAAAGAAGCCCTGTATAATGGGACTGTAACCATGAAGATTCGTGCTTCAGCACATAATGATGTAATAAAGTGGCTCACAGATGAAAAGAAGCAGTTTACATGTTTAGTTTTAAGCTCTGTGTCATTTTACCCCAATCAGACTTGAACACCTTTTTACAATATAGTGAGAAATCAAAAAAAAAAAAAAAACCCTGCAAACTGCAAATTTTGTTCTGCACTGCATCTTGGTGTTGTGAATGACAATAAAGATTCTGATTAAAATATTTTCAAGCTATAATCTTTTCAAATAGTTGTTTTAATGAATCAAGGTTAAACTTTGGGGAGGGAAAAAAGAAGAAAAAATATTCAAGGGTAGAGTAGGTGAACAAAGACACTTATCAGAAAAGAAAGAGATGATTGAGGCTAAACATGACTGACATTTACTCACTTCAGAGAGAGCAAAAGAGAGAGAGGGAGAGAGGGAGAGAGAGAGAGAGATAGAGAGTGAGATAATGACCTAGCCTTGTTGCTACATTAACCGCTGCTTTAACCTCCTAATAGGAGTTTCAAGCCATGATTAATGCCAACTATAAAACTACAAAAGAAACCTTTTAAAAGTCAAGATCTCTCATAAAATTACTTAAGGATGATTTTTTTTATTTTTTATTTTATTTTATTTTATTTATTTTTTATTTTTTTGCTGATGGTGTTGCAAGAGGTTTAAGTACCCCAGATATTTACTTAATGCCCTTTACCAAGGCTAATGGGAAATACACAATCTTTTTTTTTTTTTTGGACTGAAACAGAAGTTATGACCTCATATTTGCTGCAAATGCCTCAGAACTGAAGCATCATTTAGCCATCTCAAAACAATTTCAGATAATCTAACAAATAACCTCTGCTTGTGTAAAAATGTTGCATTTGTTTCTGAAAATCTTAACTTAACTTTAGTGAAATTAGTAAATGTTCTCCAATACGTTGAGCCTTTATTAATTTATCACAGTATTTATTAGGAATGCAGAATAAAATAAATGTGTGTGTATGTGTGTGTGTGTGTGTGTGGGGGGGGGGTCTTCTGCAAAACAGTTTGAGCTTTATATCATATTTTAATGTCATTCTCTCATCAAAAAGATACCAAGTGTCGCTTTGACTCATTCATGCATGTTTGAGGAATCCTTGAATCTCCTGTGGTAGCCATTTGAAGGTGCCTAATGCTTGCATATACAAGCTCTGCCTATTTACCCAAAGCCCCTCCCTGGAGCTCAGCCAAGCTCCCGCCCTACAGAGCATCACTCCCTCACTCAGCTCCACCAGCCTAGCGACGAGGGAATTTTTCTTTGCAAATCCCTATGATTCCATTGCAAAAAGCATCTCAAAAAAAGGTGGATGTTCATGATTCATTGCAAAACGTCGTTTCGTATCAAACTATATTTATGGTTTCTTCTTGAAGAGTAGCTTAACATTGACATTTACGTATGAGAGGACAACTGGGAGATACAGTACATTACCAAGCTGAAACGTTTTGTGAGTCTCTGTGCTCTGGTTCTTCAGAAAACGTCATTTCCGGGTCCAACATGGGTTGATTCGAATATGGTTCAACTGCATCCTGAGTTGCCATTTTCCAAAACCATTATCATGTAATGCTTCGTCTTCTTATTTTTTTAACAACAAAATTCAATGCTCCTACGAAAGGTTGTAGATGACATGGAGCATTGTTGTGAAGATGTGATGAAGTGGGAATGCCTGAAATGGTAGAATGTTCAGCGACAGAGGCCAATATTAAAGCATTTAGATATGACTATGATGCAAGTCAAATTTATTTTTGATAAATACAACATCTTCATAACAACTGAAGGTAATCACTTGATTCTGGAATAAAGTTGAATTATGTGCCAGAACAACTGGGACTTGGCACTCTATTTTCCATGGTGTCATGTGGCATCCTATCTGGTTCTTCACAACACATTTGCATTTTTTTTTTCATTTCATTGTCTTGGCTCAAATGGACATTTGTTTGTATGGCAGATGCATCCTACTATGGTTAGGTTAGGAAGACCCTAGAGAGAGAGAGAGAGAGAGAGAGAGAGAGAGAGAGAGAGAGAGAGAGAGAGAGTAAATAACTTGCCAGACTTTAGTGTTGCTTTAAGGTCTCAGAACCTAATTAGCTTGTTAAGGCTAATGCTTGTTCACAGTCATCATTAGGAAAGGCCAGGGCATGCAAATGTCAAAGCGTTAAAAATACTCTTACATCCTCAAATCTCTCAGCAGACAGTGGCTGTGGACTGCCTTAGTGACAGCTTTATTGACATAACTCATATTTACCTTTATGCCCACAGAAATCCAGCTTTCCTTTACCGTCTTAACTGTTGCATTCACATCAACATTTATTTCTCAAAGGTGTCCCTTTGCATATCRCTTTATTCATAAGAAAAAAATGTTAATTAGCAAAGATAAGAAAGGTTCAGCAGCATTTTCTTTTCAGGAAACACTGTCTTGCATCATGTTCTGTTTTTAGGCCTGCATCTCCACAGTGTAATGTGTTACATGTCAGGGGTCAGCTTTTGAGTTATGATTATTGGAACYGCAGAGGAGTTTGAGGTGTTGGATTTAGGGTCCACAGAATGTCTCATTTATCCTTCAGCTGTCAGAAAGCCCCTCCAGAGGGCCAGCGTCTGCTGACTGACAGGTGTTAGTAATGACTGCAGTTCAGAGGTCATGAGGCAACAAAAGCACAGGGGCTAAGCACAGCTGCATGCACTCTTTGATACACAAATCTCCCTGAGGATTTAAGTTTTCCAAGAGAGAGAGAGAGAGAGAGTAACCACAGCTGTAGTGGCTGTAAACAAAGATTATAATTAGTTTTAGCATAAATATAATTTCTATTATTTTGTTGAACTCAGTTTAAAGCTTCATTACACCATAAGCATACTGCTCGAGTTCTCTTTATTAAATAATTATAATAATTCCTCCGTATTTTGCTTTAAGCTGAGCATTGTAATAAAAAAAAAATGTTCTTTGCTATCAGTCTTTCTTATTTATAATGATGTGTTCACCATGTGCTGTGTTAAGTATAAAATTCAGAAACTTGAAAGCAGGATGGATACGATAGGTGGAGGAGGGGACAGAGCTCGTTACGGCACTGTGCATTCCAGRAAGTGAAAGATCAGCCTGCAGGCCCTTGGCAGCTGACAGCAGCTGCATTTTTAAGCCTTACAAGAATGGTTGTGCTGGTTGAGATAGTAAGTGGAAAGGACAGTAGAAAGGAAGGCAGACCTGGGAATGGGATGGAGACATCCAGAGGGACTTTGTTATCATTTGGCATTCCTCCTTTCCTTTCATCACGTCGGATCATGCTCAGATGTGGGTGTCGAGGGGATACTGAAATATCAAGGGGAATGAGTGCTTGTAGAGTTTGGATGGGATGTGTCTTAGGTAGATGCAYGTCTGAAGTACGCTGAAGTTCTGACGGCATCAATCCTCCTACCATCCACTTTTGTTTCTTCCAGGGTTTTTGAGTTCCTGTAGCATCTTATCTGGAGTAATTAGTCTTAGAGAGGATGTTCTGCTAGTTATAGAAAGACAGCAGAATCCTTTTGGAGTCACGTATTGCTGGAGTGGAGAGGAAGCTGCTCCCATGTTTTGTGAGAGAGGAAATGGAAGCTTGTTTTATATTTCAGAAACAAACGTATAATTTTACAGGTGGGTGACATAACTTCAAAGTTAGATCACAAAATGTCAAGGAAACTTCTGATAAAGGTCTTTAAAACACTATAAAAAGAACATTGTACTGTATCTGTGATTGCAGCTTGCATTATAATAATAATAATAATAATAATAATAATAATAATAATAAAATACATTCATAGTGTAAACAAAGCAAGGCAATTTTGCCATTCCTTTTCATCTGTCTTTCTGTGCATGATGATGGTGTGAATTAATGCTGAACAGGCTTTGCAAACTCAGCCTTATGTTTAGAGACAGTGCCAACTTGAGTCCAAGCACCAAATCATTCTTGATTGCATTAGTAATTTAAGTTCTTACTCTGTGGGACTTTGCACAATACACTATCACTTAATAATACTAACCTCAAATTATCAGTGAAAWAATGAGCAGCAATTCAAACAAAAGTCAAAATGTACACACTGTGACATCAAAATCTTTACAAAGCAATTTTCATAAACTTAGTTTCTCTACAATTCAAGTGCCTTACATGCTGCCAATGCTTTGAGTATTWAATCTCTTTTACTGTATTTAGATGTTCGTATTTATTTTGGAACACAAACAACCAGCTACTTCTTGTTCTTCTCAGTTGCCTTCATTATTTAATTGTTTACCTCTCCATTAAGAGTTTTCTGCACTTGTATTAAATTACATGTTAGGGTTAGGGTTAGGTTGAAGGTCTTTGTTGCATTGTTCTCAATGCATCACTTAGGGTGTACTCACATCAGGAAAGTCTTTTGGTCTGCTTGTTTGGTCCGGAACAAAAGTGGACTTTTATTTTTTTTTCATTTGGTGCGATTTGCATTCGCATTGTGCTCTTTTACAAACAAACTATAACTTGTAAACAAAGCCACGAGGGTGACGATCATTGCTCCCACTGGACAGAAAGGATGGGGTCAGGACTGAGCACACAGACCCAAACATGGAAGTTCTGCATGCTGCGGTTCTGATGCGCACGTTTATGCTGATAGTACAACTGCAATATCATTTAAAATATCAAAAGCAGCTAATTTAATGGTGGTTTTGTGATGAAATTCTAATTTGGAGCAACGTCACGTAAATGTGTCGCGCATCCCAAAGGAGACGAGGTGCTCTGTGTGTTCTGACCCACAACATGCTGGCAGCAGAGCTGCTAAGCAGGAGACGATGAATCAGGTATGATTTCAATTTATTTAGCTCAGCAACGGTGGCTGTGAAGTCCAAAAAGGTGCACATTTTATGCAGTTGGTTCGGTTTGAGTCCGGTCTGTATTCACACCAGAAGCGAACTGAAGTGAACCGCACCAGAGTTCGTTTGAAAGCGGACTGAGACCACCTCAAAAAGCAGGTCTCGGTTCGGTTGATTGATCCGCACCAGAGTCCACATGAGTGTATTCAGACCTGCACAAAAAGTCCAGACCAACGCGGGAAACCAACTCTGGTCCCTTTTAAAGTGGACCAAATGTATCAGGTGTGAATATGACCTTAGGCATGCCTAAAATACTGTATGTATTTAAAGTAAAAGCTTTCATTTTAAATTTTGTGTGTAAAACTAATATTGGATTTATAGAGCAACATAATGTTAAGAAAAAGCAGAAGGGGTTATTCTAGACATGGAATATAAGATGGAGCCACAGTGGTTTAACATYAGATAAGGTGTAATTTTTCACATCAGTAGGACATTTTTGAGAAAGTTCTGTTTTATAAGGCTGTTATAAAATGGTTCCAAGCAAGGCCATAAGTCTAGACTGGAGGAAAAATTTTCTCTTCTTCATATGCTCCATGACTGATTTAAAGTATGATAAGGCACTAACTACTCATAACTTTTTGACAGAACATAACTTCAGAATGACAAGATAACCCCTTCAAAGACACTCAGACCGGCTTTTCTTAAATAAGTGCTTGCCACTTCCATCTTTTTTTCACAATTCAGTCTATGGTTGAGTCTAGTTACCTGTCAAAATACATCTGTCATTTCCATCATTTAGTACCGCTGACTAAAAAATGTCGAAATACTGTCAAAGAATGAGAGCACAAACTAAACGGCGGTACATATCATCAGTAATTTCTGTCACCACAATCCACGTACTTCATTTGAACTGAAAAGAAGATGGTGAAAGGCCCGTGAGGGCAGCTCCAAGACGGGACGTAAAGATGGACGCTTGCCTGCAGCAATTACTCTAACTGAGACCGTGTGTCTGTTTTGGTTGTTACCGCACACACTGAGGCTGTTGTGTCCCTCTCCGCTGTCTTTATCAACYGATCGACTCTCCCCTGAGAGCCACTTAGCTGGACCTCCATCCAGCCTCTTGAGTCACAGCTCACCCACACACATGCTCCCGTCAGAGGAGCTGCCATCTGGGCAGGCTCATATTCACAAACTTACACACCCATGAGCGTGAACAAACACACATTAAAACACTAAAAACTGAAGGCACATATAGTGTTGATCCTGCAGGTCAGATACAGCTTCTACTGAAGATACAATATGACTCACTTTCCTTTGCTGACTCCTTACAGATATTAAAGCCTCCAACAAAGTGAAATGATGTTAGGAATGACTGAAATAATTGTCTGTCAACAGTTAATGCTATGTATATACAGATAGATAGATAGATAGATAGATAGATAGATAGATAGATAGATAGATAGATAGATAGATAGATAGAT
>NW_013952408.1:5574506-5578711 GCF_001266775.1 Austrofundulus limnaeus | reverse complement strand
ATATATATATATGTATAAAGGAATGACTCTTCACAGCACAGAGAAAGCAACAGAAGTGGGAAAACATGGAACTGCTGTTTCTGTGTGGACTAAAACTTCGAAGCTTGTCAGTGGATCAGACTAGCATTTGAGGCTCGTTATGAGTTGAGAAGTTTGCATTTGAGAGACGAGCGCAACGAGCATATAAGTCTTTGACCTTCATCGCTCACTTCTCATTCACGGCTGCCTCCTAACCTCGCTCCCTCTGTTCTGGGAGCCGCGATAAACTGGAGCCCTTTAGTGTGAACTCTCTAATTAGAAAGACCTTGAGGTGCRGATCTCATCCATTGTTCCTCCTCATTTTGGTGGGAAAATATTTCATTGATTTTTGCAGCAATCGAAAGCGGGTGGAGCTGAGAAAGGCTCTGTGTGGGATTAGGCACTGCGGGGGGCTTCTCTGATGGGTGTGGAGCTGGTGAGCGTATGCGTGTGTGTGCGTGGAAGAGGTGTTATGTCCCTTCTCACAACCCCTACCTTTTCTCACCTTCTGAAAGAACCAATTATGTCGGTGATCCTGTTTTTGCTCACCTCTCTCCCCCCACAACTCAGTGTTCACTCTTTTAGCCTCTGCACGACTTCTCGTTATCTGTTTTTTTGTGTAGTTTTCTGATAAATCTYGCTCATTTGCAAACATCTGGATTCCATGAGGCTTTTGTTTGTGTTCCCCCAAGCAAAACATGGATGAAGGATGGCCATGTTTTCATAATCGCACAAAATCAAGCCTCTGTCCATGTTGTTATTGCAACTGGTTACAAGGAAAGTGAAACCTGTGCTAAATCTTGTTAAGTTATAATGTTTCCTGTCATTTCCGGAGCTCTTACAGTAAGATAAAAGCATAAACTTAACTATACGGCAATCACCTGCTTCTGTCTCCCTCGCTCAGTCTTCYTCCTGTCACTCTAAATCTGCTGTAAATCACGCCTCACTCCTGCAGGTGCCGACTTTGCTCTGAAATGATTATTCCAACCACACAGAAGATTGCTTTTGGTAATTACATGTATCATAATTAAATTTGATGAACTCCTCAGAGACATCAAATCTCATTTGACCCAGGTGCTGGTTTTCTCTTCCTATACACAAAAAGGAAAAATGTCCTCTGTTGCAATTAAAAGTGCACCACTGAATCTTCCAACAGACAACTTGAGTAACTTCCTTTATTAAATACGAACGATTGCAATTCCTTTGATTTCTTCTGTAACTCTGCCCTTTTAGAGCAAATTACCCAGTTTTGGGTGACCGAATTTGTTTGTATRGCCAAACCTTAGTGAAAAAGATAAGTCAGTATATTTTAAGTATGAATCAGAGGATTTTAAAAGTGCCTTTATACAGACACAGASAGAAAAAGATAGAGGCTGCAGCATTCTTCTCATTGCAGACTGTTTTGCAGTTTTCCTGAAAAGCCGCGTTGTATACAGATAAGCGATGAAATTCACATGAGCAGGCAACGCCATAAACACTTTCAGAGCATCTCAAATTCTGCTTTTTTATCTCCCGGGAGACTCAGCCTCACCTCTTCACTTGCTTTATATGAATAAAATCCTTTTCAGTAGAAGGTGTAGACAGAAATTTGTGTTTAAAAAATCATACTGGCTTTATCAGCTCAGTCTTGGTGTCCTCAAGGATCAATCATTTTTAGATTAAGATTGATTTTTTTTTCTTTCTTGCTGTATTTTTCTGTGATAACTTATGTCTGTGCTTTAAAAACAATGGTAAACATTCATGATGGCGATGGACCAAAAACAAAGACTGATAAAGAAATAAATAAAAAATGTAGACCTACAAAACATGCTCATCAGCTGCCACTTTTTATGTCAGAGATTTAAAGGGGACACCTGATGCTTTTAAATCCTTTCTTTTCATATTCAAATCATTTGGTTGGGGTCTGTATAAAGTGGAACTACGTGGGTTCTAGGATGATCTCTATTCCTCCTTATTGTTGCTCCACAGGCTCCTTTTCCCTCTCCTGTTCTAAGGTTTGTCTAATGGTGGATTCACACCGAACGGSTTTTGAGCTGCAGGAGCAGCCAGTTTACATGCAAAGTCTATGGTGGACGTGCCTCTAGGGRTCGTGCGTCGCATCATGTCCATTTTGCACGGCATGCAAGGAACGCAGAAGGGGCGACATAGCATTTGCTACATATTCAGTGCTGCGGAAGCAGTCRACGCCCAAGTTCAAAAATCGGAACTTTTTTTATTTATTTAATTTAATTTAATTTTTTTGATGATGAAAAATCGGAACTTTTGCCGCTCAACCTGTCTTGACAGCCAATCAGAGAGACTCATTTTTCCATGTGACAGTTTCCTGAATGTTGCCCACTAAAACGAAATAGACGGACAGGAGCTCTTCAGCTGAAATCGACCGTCTGTAGTTGATGTTCTGGCTGGAGATATCAGCACCAATGTGGGTTAGCAGCTCGTATTGGGCTCAGGACAAAAAGTRGTCCKTCAGCTCGCAGATCCTGGAGTTGCAAAACTAACCGAACAAACTGCCTATAAATCATCTGGTGATTTAATTATCTGATGTGCGCAACGTTCGCTTGCTCTTTAGTAAATAAAGCAAAGCCATTTTCTTTATTTCATCTTTATTTCATCTGCCGAACTGAGACCAGAAAAAAACTAAGACGCTCCTCCCTCTTCAGACGCGAGTCTGGTCTGTGTCCCAGTCTGAACATAGTGCGTCCAACTGGAGGCGTTGGGAGCATTTTTGCTGCTCAAAACGCATCTGGAGTGAACGTAGCATTAGAGTAACTCGGTTTGGGGCTGCTCTTTAAATGCAATTGAGGTGCTTCACACTCTACCCCCCTCCAGGCCTCATGCTGCATTCCAGTTGCAGCTGAACTCAAAATAGTAAAATTGGATTGACATCAGTTCTGAATTGTAAGTGTTCCAGTTTCCAGCTTGTCAGAACGTCAGAAAAAAGTGTTTCTATATCATGGAAAAATGCAACAATAACACAACAACAGTGCTCTACACAATGTTTTCAGTGTACAAACAGTGTTAAAGCATAGTGCCTAAAAATTGCTATAAAGTACTTCAAATACGCCAGATTTAATGTAAAGTAAACAACACAGAACTGCTGAGAAATGCAAAGTAAAAAAATTCACTCTATGATGTGAGGAGCAGCCATGGGGGTGTTCCAGTTGATATTGTCAACTCATGTCTGAATTCTGACCGTGAGTACRACTGGAACACAGCAYCTCTCCCAGTGATCATTGTCCGCTCCCCGTTCGGCCATGTTACATTTTTACACCAGAGTTACCAGAGGGCGCAGCAACTCTTTGTTTAAAAATGGATTATATTATGACCACAAAAGAAGACTTATCCATCTGGTCTTCCATGTTGGCGGGAGTAAAATGAAGACAACTAACATGAAGAAGTGCAGATTCACAAATTTGGTAAACCAGAAGCCTATGACTTTACGCTTAGTAGTTCTGTAACAAATACTGTGATGTAATTGTTCAAWAAATGTAATGGAGAATTGATTTGATTTGATTTATTGATTTATATATAGAGAAAACTAAACAGAATGAAGAATACGACTTAAATAATATATAAATATATCTACGC
The DNA here is from genome assembly GCF_001266775.1 of Austrofundulus limnaeus. Classification (NCBI taxonomy): domain Eukaryota; kingdom Metazoa; phylum Chordata; class Actinopteri; order Cyprinodontiformes; family Rivulidae; genus Austrofundulus; species Austrofundulus limnaeus. The sequence goes on along the minus strand of NW_013952408.1, from coordinate 5,575,105 downwards.
ATCATCGAGAGACTAAAGTCAGATTTTCTGGATTTTCAAGTACACAACAAAAGACATTTAAGGGCAAAAAAAGTAGATTTTGCATGACACAGTACGTATGTCCCCTTCAAATTAAACATTTTTTTTGAAGAAACCCATTGGTCAAACCTTGATGATGATGTCATGCACAATCTTTTTATTCTAAGGTCAACACATAGAGTATATTGAAGATGACACTCATCCATTATTACATCAAACTTTAGCTCACTATAGATGTAAACTCACATTGCTATTTTTTTTTGTTTGTTTTGACAATGCCAATCAGCTCTGGTGGCCATCTTGAATCAGGCTGACCCTAAACCATAATTAGTATGTTACACTGATTATTTTTACAATTTCATTAAACTTGTTCAAGTGGTTCAAAAAAATTTGGCTAACAGACAGACAGGACTGACACCAACCAATACTGCTGAAGTGTTTAGCAAAGTTATTATGCGATGTGCAGAGCTTAATACTGAGACACTGACTACGTTCTAGCTATTTTTGTGTTTCCAGAGGGCATTTGCCTGTGTTTTCTGAGAAAAAAAATACATGAATGTCCATCTATTCTCTCTCTCTCT
>NW_013952408.1:5567711-5574340 GCF_001266775.1 Austrofundulus limnaeus | reverse complement strand
CACACACACACACACACACACACACACACACACACACACACACACGTTCTCCATCATTTATCCGTACTAGTTAACATTCAGAATTCACTGTACCTGACTGAGTTTGTAATAAATTTTATCAAGGCTCTAATAAATATAATCATTTTTTTGTCTTGATCATTATTGCAGCAGCAGCTGTGTGTTGAAGTCACAGGTATTGTTGGATGACCTCACATCTGCCAGGCTGTTTCATTCTAACCCTGTGGCAAACAGTTCAGAATAGTTTTTTTTCTCATTGTGTTGAATTTTTAACWAACACTATTCATCAAATAAGAGATGATTTACTTCCACTTCCTCCGTGATTATCTCAGCTTCATGTAATAACTGCAGAAGGAATGGAACTATGTGCACAATTACATATGGACCATGATGAATTGAAGCAATGCACATTTAAATAAATCAGAAGAATCTGCATGTATGGGATTTTGTTTGTCCTAATTAAACCTACCAAACATGAAAATATTTTACAAAAAATGTATTTTATCAAGACTAGTGTCTTTAATTGGTCATGAACAAATAAAAAAATGTTATTTTAAATGCATAGTTAAACAAAAACAGCAGTCACTTTGTAATGCTGCACAGAGCATAAAAAAAGAAAAAGGGTTTTTGGAACAAAAAATATATGCATAAAATATGTAAAGGTTCATTATCAGAAACTTTTTGTATTGCTTTAATAGCACATTTTTAAAGTTCAATACAGGATAGATTAAAATTTTCACAGAATATCAGAACATTYCATGTAGATTTCTTCATTTTTTAATACTGTTGCCCTATTTGTATACGCACCAGGCCTCCACGAGGCAGCTTGTGCCTTGGACGTGTCCCCAACGTTTGAAGTCACTGTAAATACACACACAGCTTGTCGAGGCCCAGCAAAGCAGCAAGCCGAGATCTGATTTAGGTCTTGGAAAATCTCACAGGTTGAACAAMCAGCCGCAGGGGATGGACACAGCTCAAGTTCTTTTTATTGCATGATTGCTGTCTTTTCCCCAAACATGTATTTGTTCCAAAAAATAAAAATAAAATGCAGAGACCCACTCGCAGATTAGCACATACATATTCAGCTGGGACAGGAATTTGGGACTTTTTGTCGCACTGGAAATTTATGTCGTGTTTTTTTTTTCTTTCAGGGACCCTGCTATCATATTTGTCTTTTCGTTTACTCTTTTCCCACTGTCTTTCTCTCATRGGCACTTCAACTTTTCAACCACTGGAATGATTGCATTTCCCTCCCCCCAACTTTCTTTCCCAGCTCTCTGCAAAAGTCCCCTRCTGTGCAACAATCCCTTTCTCCAGGTGATTGCACTGGGAATATTGATTAAGGCAAAGATTTGCTRCTGAGATGTCACTTTCCCAACATCATGTGACTTTAATGTGAAACAAAGTGACTCCACTTCTTAGTCGGTAACAAACAGCCAGTCACAGATCAAGGATGCATCAAAAACATTATTCTTTATACTTTCTGTTGTCAGCCTCCTTGTTTCTAATTCTCTCCTGCATACACACATTAGTCAGTTCTCACCTCTRATGTCAAGCAAAGCTCCTTGTCACAAGGGCAGTGTCTTCCTGTGCCTCTAATTGCTCTGATTAAAGTGACAAACGGGCTCATTTCAGCTAAAGCAAATAGAAGAGATACTATAAAGAATGTCAGAGTATCAATGCTCATTACAGCTGTTTAAGTATTAGCAGAACACTTTAAGCACTATTAGGCCATCCATATAACAAACTGCACTCCTAGATAGYTGCTGTGAACCATTTGTTGGAATGTACACGCCTTTTTAAAAGCACATTTTCATTCACAGACAGCAATCAAAAATATGTTTAATTACGTCTCATTGCAGTAGGTGTTAAAAAATAAAATACGCACCAGAACAGTCTTTCCTCTCACACATCAAATCTGATATCTTGACACTAAGCAGCATTTATTTAACTAATCAATGATTCTTTAATAATGGTAAGTGGGAATGGTGGTAAATGAATTGAACTTATAGAGTGCTTTCTCAAGTCCCTCTGGACCTCAAAGTGCTTTACACATACAGGTATTCACCCATTGACACCCACTGTCTCACACACTGATGGTGGTATACTTTGTAGCCACTGGGGCTGCCGAACTCTGTCTTGCCCAAGGACACAACGACTGACACAATGACTGAATTGGCTGGAGGGGGGATTGAACCAGTGACCTTGTGTTTCCAGAATGACTTCCCTAACCACTCCRCCATAGCTGCCCTCAATAACCACAATAAAGTAGTCTTATACAAATAAAGAGACACACAACAGACTGGACAAAAAAACAGAATAAATAGAACTTTTCAAGTATTTTGACAAGCTTTTTCCTAATTCAGATTTATTCACTGGTCAGAAACAGGGACTCACTTGAAGCCAATTGCACTAATTATCATGTCAGACATTTGTTCTTCAAAAAAACAACCTCAAATTGAACTTTTTTTTTGTAAATTGTTACTTCATAAACAACAATTATTTTTAAAAGGTAATAAAACGTGGTAATTGTAAAAGTAGCAGCATTTGCTAAAGCATCCATCAACATTGTTGTGCCAGAATTATTGTACTTTAGCCATAAACATTYATTTCTAACCAGTTAAATAAACAAKGRAATGGCTAACCTGTTTCTTGTGTTGCCTAAGGCAACCATTGCCATCATGTTGTAGTTCTGTCAATTGCTACAATCGTCACCACRKTKAGCAAACATGCACAAAAGATTTGGCAACAGTGTTGATCAGAGTTACTAAAAWTAGCTCCATCARCAAGTCCCCRGATGTCARTCAAGMTGAACTGCAGCTACAACTGAGTCCAGTGCTGAAGCTGTGGTTTGCACCAAAAACAAAACAAAAATTGTATTGGTAAGGTATTGTTGATACAGGATTTGGTCATGCAGTTTTTTAAACAATAATAATACTATTTCATGTCTTTCTTGGGCACACAACACAGCTTGCTAACAGCTAAAGGCTAATGCCGGATAACAATGCAGGAACAAAAACACTTACCTTTTTTATCAATTCAACGCAATTGCCAAACATTGACAGTCCTCTACATTGTAGCCAAAGCTTTAGTTGGGTGCTGCATTCCTCTATACARTCATACTCAATTTTGGCACATGGAACAACATCTTTGTCTATGTTTACCTGAAAAAAAAAGTTTTGGATTCAGGCATAATGTATGCGGTCCGCTGCAAAAATTMATCTRGGACTTTGAAGTCTTGTGATGTCATCGCTGACCAACGCTACTTTTTCACACCAAATGTCCATCCTGGCAGAAACTGGGTTCAAACCTGCAGCTAGGATGGATGAGAACACAAGACTGACTGCCAAACTACCATAGCCCCATGACCTCACTTGTCATGAATGTATTTAAAACATGGCTTTAACAGTGGTGTAAATCACCTGATTTTTCGCAATACAATATTATATGTTTTGATGAGGATACAATATTTCTTTATCACATTCTGTCACAATATGATTTTGATTCGATTCAATTCAGYYCACAAGTCTGCAATCAAAAAGATGCAATATCATATTATGCCCATCCATCATAAATGATTGTGTTGTGTTAGATCGGCATATGATTTTGTTCTACATTGGGGATATGATGACAATATGGATTTATTTTCTCATTTTGCCCYGAAGAATTAATCATTTAATCAATATATTRATGTGGACCAATATATTGTWACACCCCTAGTCTTTAATTCCTTCCTTGTGACAGGTGGTGGTAGTGGAATTGATGACAATCTGAAAAATGCCTTTTTTAYATTATCATTTTAATGAGTTCAAGTGTGGTGTTGTAGTAGCTAAGAYTTATCCACAAATCATACTTTGAGCAGTAACAGATTGTGAAAAATCTGTTTATTTAAAACTTTGGCATGCACGGCAGCAGGGAATATGCATTCCTATAGGGAAACCTACTTTGAGTTTAGGTTTTTTTCCCTATTGAACAGCTTTTATAATATTTTTCAGTCACAGTACTACACGCAAAATCTTCTAATGAAAAAGACAAAGTGGGGATGGCAACACATTACTTAAAATCACAAACTTAAAATGGCTGAAAATTGCTTGTCGTAATTCATGTTGGCTTTCTCTGTTTGGCACAGGGTCTCTATCTGCTAATATGAAGTCCGATACAACCAATCAATTAGTCAATAAACTTCTACAAAGGAATACTGAGAGTTAAATTCATCTCCATATTTCTTGACACACCTCATTAGCTATATAATTACCCTCCATCAATTTTTCCAATATGTGATGCTCTCAGAAAGTCAATCTTCCAAGTTGAATTTATGTGAATACACTAACTCCTGGCCTACTTGGATGTCTGTGTGTGATATTAAATAGATGGATAATTTTCACTAGTTTGTCAAAATATTGTCTTTTTTTTTCTTGGAGACTCGTTTGGCGGGGGGAGGGGGGGGTCATGTCCAACTGACGGCTTGCTTATTAGTGGCTGATGGCTTTTAACATGCTCTGCCAGTCAGACTGGTGGTGACAAAAAGCTGTTTATTTTGATCGCTTTTATGAAAACACTGTATGACAGTGTTGACAAGAGTGAATCGGGATTATATATAAATATATAAAGAAAGAAACCTCTTGGCTGTTTTGTTTACTTAATTTTAATGAAAACAATTATTCATTAAATGACAACCTTTAAAGTGACTGACTTGTTTTCCAAGGCGTTTATTAAGTGCATTTTAGTACAATAGTTTTCAGAAAGTTACATCTTACAAACTTTTGACACATACTTTTTCACAATTTACAAGTGGCAGCTATACAGAAACAAATGAAAAAGAAAGAAAGCCATTCACGCTCGTCAACAATGTACCTGTGCACACAATGGTGTCTGTACACATAAATGTGTCTGATATGCACAAAAAAAACGCACGCTCGCACACTGACTCACACAAACAAATGATGACATGTGCACCCTCACAATCAGCTCTCTCATTAAATCTGTACCACAGAGAGAGATTGTGTCTTCTAGTTGGAAAGAAAAAAAAAAGACATTATAGTCCACCTTTCTCCTCACTGGCACAACAATTGTTCTTTATGTTTGCTGTGTGTGCGACCACATGGATGTAAAGTATTAGCAGTAAGTCGTTTTATTTGTGAGTAAAAGAAAAAAAATGAGTTTCCAGTCTGAAACAGTAAAATAAATAAATAAAAAAAAAGATTGGTGCTGTTTTAGAGTGTATTCTTTGTTGGTAGTTTTGTCAGGTCATTTTCAGGTGAACATAGATTTTATTGCTCTGATCCATAAATAAATAAAAGAATAATAATAAAATAACAATAATAAAGCCATGGATTTATTTACTAAAAAAGGTTGTTGGCCACTCCTCAGACAGTTACAGCTCCATGAAACACTTAACAAGCTCTGTTCTTGTGTTTCATATCCGTGTGTGATAAATGGGTTTCGTGTGAACCAGCCTTTAGAGAGGGACGACAAACCGCCTCTACWTTCATTACGCTGGAGTGTCATTACAGTGAAATATTTAGAAAGACAAACCAAGCAAATGAGGGGAAAAGAATTACACTGTTGCAAAAATGAATTCATTCACCATCCCTTTTACAAGCTGTTAGGGATAAAAAGCAAATATGACTGAGATGAATAAGTAATTAATGCATTTAAACTGAATTAATCGATTCTGTGAATGATGTATAAAAGTTAATGAGGGAACACTGATTATATTTGATTGCAGATCATGAACTTTGGAAAGTAAAATAAAAAGTACCTGATTTTGGCCAATTGGCAACCTATTTGCTTGATTACAGCATATTCTAGTACCAAAATGAACCAAACATGTTGCAATAACCAAGCAAAAACCTGAAGAAAATGTTAAAAATATAGTGTTAAATTAAATAACTTTATGTGTTATCTATGTCTGCTGTCACATTTACAAAAGCCTTTTCAGGTCTCAGCCTGTTTTTTTGCTCATGGAACATCAGACTGGGAAGCATATGTTAGAATAACACAAGAGACCCGTTTTGTACGAGTGTGTGTGTGTGACTGTGTGCATTTACATGGTCCCATCAGTCTCCCCTTCCTGTGGTTGATCAGATGCCTGTCACACAGGGGTCTTAGCAGGTGTTTGCACCCTTCCTGGGCCCAGTGAAGCATGGAGCCAGCGATTTCTCTGTCCAGCCTTGGCCTTGCCCAACCCCAGACAGAGCCAGGACAGCTTGGTTACACCCAGGATAAACGAGCTGGAGATCAGCCAGCTAGCTAGGGTAGTAGACTAAGAGACAGAGGGCAAAAGCAAAAAAATAAAAATAAAAATAAAAAAGGAGGGTCTAGGATAATGGGAGGTTGGTTAGCATTCAGATACTGGAACTTTTATCAATTTTAAATGTTGGATGTTGGGTGAAGCCATTCAAACATAGCCAAAAGAGATTTAGCATGGCCACAGCTTAAGTAAAGAATGGATTGTCTCCACCCTCAGTTTATATGACTGAATTTGTTGATGTTATTTTACCATATCACTAGTTAGCAAACAAGCAATGTATTTTCTGCTGTCCCAAAAACTGAGTTTGAATCCAGTAATCACAGTAAAAGAATAAAATAAAGTTTATATATATATATAT
>NW_013952408.1:5553779-5567246 GCF_001266775.1 Austrofundulus limnaeus | reverse complement strand
ATATATATGTTAGTATTTGTTTGCAGGCAACACAATTTTGCACAGTCTAATTAAACTAGAGCCAAAAAGCACCAGTCCCAAGCTAAGAAAAAGAAGTTTGTTGTGCAGTACCCAGAACGGTTCCAAATATATTCAACAACACTGACAAGTAATTTTACAGGCTGTCACAAATGACTTCCTTTGGGAGTACTGTAGCCAATTTCATATATGAGTGAAACTCTCTTTAGCAGCATGGCATTTGGCTTCGACTCACCCATCCATATGGTAATAACATATAGCCAGGGTGCAAAGATAAACTCAGCAGCTTAACTACAGCAGTCCGTGTAAGGTCGTGTTGCATTGTGATTAGTGCGCCCGTGAGGGCTGTTAAAGTCTGTGTGTTCATCAAAATGGCATCTAGTGCCTGTTGGCAAACCTCAACCCAGATGTTCATTTACACTGCGTAGAGAAGTGATGCTGATTCACCCTGATTTCCAATGCCTTGATTACTTGCTTTCCCATGCATTTCAAATTCGAGGAAAATCTTGCTGGAGCACTTCAAGTAAAGCTCTAACATGGATTTCCCTGAAATAAAATCAGCTAGATTTAGACTAACTTGATATGAAAGTGTTTTTTTTTTTTGTTTGTTCCCATGTGATCAGCAGCCTACTTATTGGTACATTAGGTGCAGGTTTGCCAAGACTCGAACTTTTCATTCTCCAACACATGGTGTTAACCAATACAAACAATAAAAAAGAAAATACAACCTAAACCATAACTGTACATGTAAGTGCTCACCAGCAAGAGACAGACAGCATGTGTACACCCACATTTCACACAATCTCCAGTTAATGTGTTTTTTTTCAATTATTTAAACTTCTACAACAATTTTCTTATAGCTTTACAATAACAGTTCTTTACCCAAGATTAATCGGACATTTTCCTCAGCTAGGATTCTGTCACAAAATCATTGCGTTGCCCCTGGAACATGGAGATGTACACCAATTGTTTGTTGTTCAATTAGGAAAACAGGGCATTATAGGAAACTACACATCGCATGTGTCTATCACAATCTAGTCAACACGTCTTTGCCAAAAATGCAAGCAGAGAGTACTGTACATACATATTCATATATAACACCTTCAATATGAAGGTTTATTCTGAAAGATATAATCATATTTAACAAGTGATAAACCTATTTAAATTCTCTGGGCGGAGGTGGTTATAATGTCATTTGGCAAGGCCTTCCGACCAGACCTCCACAGGTAGTGTTTTAGTTGAAAGACAAGTGGGCGGCATCTTGCTATAGTGGCAAAACAAATAGATGTTAAAAAAAAAACAAAAAAAAAAAACAATATACTGTATATAAACAAGATTAACATTTCATGTGTTCATTCAAGATACATTACTGAAACAAACATTTTTAAAAAAGCAAACCAAAAAAATAAAAAGAAAAGAAAAAAATGCTAAATTGAAAATGGTGCTTTACTGTACATCCCTGTATACGTCTCCCTCCAGTTGCTTCTACTGGTATTTGCTTCTTCGTCTTCCGGGCCTTTTCGTCTCACCAGGTGAAGGCATCTTCATTTCACAGACTGACAACAGTATGGATAAAAATCACAGGTCACAGGTTTCTAAATGTCTCACACTCGTGTCTACGATTATATATATTTTTTTGTTGTTTCGTTTTACTCCAGATAACATAGAACAGTTTCACTCATTTTACCACAAAGCTAGAACTTGTGAGTTGCTCCCTGTGTTGTCTGATTGTTGGAGTTGTTTCAGTTTACGGTGACACAAAAGCAGTTTGAAACCACAGCCGTTGACATTTGTCCTCCTTTTGTGATCAATGAAGAAACAGTACCAGGTCTGGACCCTGAATGCCTGGGATGGAGTGCAGATAGTATGACAACTGTCATCCATGTGGGAGTGTAGACCCTGGTCTCCTGTTGCCATGCTAGATTGTTAGATTAAGACGATAGTCTCGACTCTGGCGCGTTCCGATGGATCGGGGGTCATTCGAGGGCTGCTGCTGTTGGTCCTGCGAATGCTGCCCTTTCCGTGGCACAGCGCCTCCTGCAGTCATGCCATAGTTGGAGGTGACTGGCTCATCTGCACCCTCATGGACTGAATGTTACTGAGGATTTTCTTCTGGTGGCCTGCCAGGGTCACTCCTATTCTAAGCAAGTCCCTAGAGGAAGACATAGAAAAAAAGAGGCAGAGGAAAAGAAATTGAAAAAGCGAGAACCTGTTTTGAAGACGCAGATGAAAGGATTCCCATCATATTGAAGGTAGAATGGATCATTTGAATGAGATGCGATTGTACCAGCAGAAAAGGGCCTGTCATTTTCTGAAGCAGTTACAGTCATACCTTCACTACATGTGAAAGCACAATTTCAGGACAGACAGCTAACAGCGATGAACAGAAAGCACATTTCCTCAAAATTAATCCTATATGACTTGAGAGAATACTTGGTCAAAACATGTTGCTTTGAACTGCAAACAGACTGCATAAATATTACTAAAGCCCCAAGCATACATTTTTAATCAAAGTGTTTGAATAATTTTACATTTTCATCACATTGTTAATTAAAATAAATTGAGTGTAGGGGTTGTGTTATTTTGAAAAAATATTGCCCTGACCCTTACTCTTAAACACGCCAGTAGCCTTGAGTAAATACACTCCTTAAAGTTGTGCATTGAAATGATTTGGAAGTCTTAAAACTAAATTAAAAAAAATCTTACTGTTGTCATAATACCAAAGTAGCACATGATTATTTTCTCTCGCCACAGTAAATATGCACTATTTTTGTTGCAATAAGTACTATTTTTATTACTCACGCAGTCTTCAATGTAATGCAATCACTGAATGACTTGAGTCACTGGCTGCATTCATGCTAAAAATTCAAGCACTTGAACATGGAGTCATTTTATACAAGTGTGCCCATCAACAGCCGTAGGGGGGTTTGGAATACTTCATTTGCACAAAAAGGCAAGCAAACTCACTCTGAGGTCATCTGAGCCACCAGCTGCAGGGAGGTAAAGCCTGAGTTGAGGAAGTTGTCTCTGTACTGGCTCATCTTAATGGCACTGAGCCAGTCCTCGACTGAACTGAAGGTGTTGAAGTCCGGTATGGATCTGTCCAACAGTGGCTGTGAAGGCCTGAAAAGAAGGAAAAGAGAGATGGAAGGGTTAAAATGATAAGACAATGATTTTGATTTAATATAGCAAGCAGGATTTTAAAATTAACTAGAAAAAATGCACGGTTGGTTTATGTAGGTTTGTTTAAGAAGACACGTCATTTTCAGGCCAGCAATGTCTTCAAATGAAAACCCAAAATGTCTCACAAAAGTGTCCATTCCACAGAGACCTTATGGACTAGCATGCTTCACTGTAAAAACTCAGCTTGACATTAATCCAAAAGTTCACCTTGGGCAACATGGCAGCGACCCAACTCACACAGCCAAAACAAACAGCTTCAGGCTTCTGAGTGACCCTCAGTAGTTCAGCCAACCTGAACGTTCAAATTAATCTCTGTAGAAGCCAAATGACTCTGAGACAGACCACATCCAATTTGACTTTGCTTAACTAGATTTAGAAAAAAATGCTTTGGTAAATATAGTTAAAAAACTGGAGGAAATGTTGTATTTAATTACTGCTAAGTTAATGCTAGTGGCATTTCTTAAATTAAAATATCCCATGTGCTTTTTTTAGTAAATAGATGATTTTGTATGCTTATGATGTGCTTTTCTTACATCTTGTTTGTGCTTCATCAGTACAGGGTTATAAGGTAAAAGCCAGTATTGGAACTGGGTAGAAAAGTACAAAAAAAAAGGTAAAAAGTTCAAGTTTGATGCAATCAAGAGTAATACCATTATTAAAGAAAAAAGAAAACCATGCGAGAGCTGAGTTAGTTTGTGAGGAAATGCTACACAAACAGATGATTTGACCACTCTTAATATCAAGTTAATATTCAATCTGTGTCTTCCAAAGTGTTTTACTCACACTGCAGGCATGTTGGCTACAGCTTTGAGGCTGGTAGGGTTACGGATCATCTTGTCCAGGGTGCTGACAATGTCTGCAAAGCGAGGTCGCACGTTGCGGTCTTTCTGCCAACAGTCCAGCATCAGTTGGTGCAAGGCACTGGGGCAGTCCATGGGGGGTGGCAAGCGATAATCCTGTTCAATAGCATTGATCACCTTGGAGGAAAAAAGGATAGTGATACGCCATTGCTGCAGTTTGCATTTCAAGTGAAAAGTTTTACATGTTTAAGAAAGTTTTGCAAGTTGAAAGAAAATCTTATTTGTCTTTTTTTATTTATTTTAAAATACTTGCAATATTACCATACTGTATTTGATCTACAGTCAGAAAGGCTGAAGAGTTATGAGGTAGGAGAGACATCTTGTTCTAAATAAAATAATGCAGTTTTAAAGTTATCGTTTAATGTTTAAGTTCTACCTCAGTAAGTACTCTGTATCTGTACTTGGTGTCAGATAGTTCCCAAACGGAAGTACTTCTACTCATACTCAGTTTAAGAAAAACTGGTTTTTGGACATCCCCAGACTCAATCACATTGAAGCTGTCTTCTACAGCCAATCAACATTAGACAACACAAAATGGCTATAACTCAGGCCGATCTTACAATAACTAGGTAAAATTTGATGAGGTAATAGCTGAAAGATTGCACAGAATTATTTCCAAAGTTGACTGTAACATTGGTTACAGTGGGCGGAGGCATACTGTTCTCTGGCTGTCTGTCCCGCATTGTTGCGACATTGTTGATATAGTTACATACTTCTTAGAATATGTAAGTCCAAAAATAGAGGTAAAAAGGTAACTGCATGCCAGTGCTTTCAATAAAGATGACTGCAGGGCAGGCAGAGGCATACCAGTCGATGCTTTGACACTGAGTTCTATCTTGTTCATTACAAGATGAACTTAGTCTAAAACTCTGGTATGAAAGGCAGCAGGTAAWATGCACTCCTTCACAGGCCTTTAACTTATTTAGATTTTCTTCTTCAGCAAATTATCATAAAATATGCAAGAAAACAAAACAAAACAAACAAACAAAAAACAAAACAACCAACATATTTTAGACCACCCTTTGAGTTTGTTCAAAGCAACATCTTGCAGCAAACTGTGTCTGTCAATCAACACATGAATGTTTACAAAAATGTGAAAAATACCTTTCTGGTTAACAGTGATCACCATCTTATTTGTACTAAWTATGCTCTATCTCTTTTTCTAAGGGAGAAGCAAATCTCCAAATATGTCTGTATCTATAAAAAAATGCTTTTTTGRTTTGAAAGGCAACTGGGCACCAATGGTTGCTTGTACAAGAAAATTGAAAACTGTTTAGTACAAGAAACATGTTAAACAAAAGGCAATGACAAAACATTAAAAAATAGGCAACTTAACATTTTTAAATGTCTGATTACATTTGTGGTACRTAGCATCCAGCTGCTGCCAGTTTCAATACTTTTGTATCAACTGGCAGACAGGCGATAACATGAACTTCATTAAAAACAACAATATTGGAGTTTTCTGTGATTTCACTTGGCGTAGCCACTAAATAGTCATGACACACTCCAAMCTGCCCCACACCAACCCTGCCAGTATCCCTCCCTATGACTCCTTACTCCTGCTGCTCGCTTAAGTGACAGTTGCATTCAGGCTGAYGTGCCCTTCTTCCTGACACTAGCCAATCACGTCAGTCCTGGAGGACACAATGAGGAAACAGAGCGAAAGCAGGCTGTGGTGCTGCGAGCGCCACTGGAGGAATGGACAGATTTCAAATAATTAAAGCCGTTAAGTACATCCACTTGACATGTGCCACTTAAAAAAACTTCTCAGGCTATGTTGCACTTAACAACTAAGAGTTTCAGAGGAGTCACAGTTGGAGTCAAGTGTTTARAAAACTGGTTTGTAACTTGAGACACATGCAAGACTTTAACTGAAGTAGTGGCAATGCATCTTGAGGTTAAGGCACTTTATTTTTGGATTTAAAGTGGGTTTAAAAAAAGAACATACCTAAACAAAATGTTATACAATGTAATAAGTGAAGCATGCTTATTCAGCATCTATGAAAGGCCTTTGAAAACTAAGCATTAAGAATACACAGATGGACCTAGCATTACAATTTCAATAAGTYTAACCTATCTGTGCAGATGCCATCTTCTGTCTTTCAGTTGCAAGATAAAAGACTAATGTAATAACCAGTGCAAAAGACACCATCCTTATAAATAGGCACTTTTCTGTAGATTGCCAACTCCAGTTTGAATCTTAGTGCTTCGTAGCAGAATCTGCATAAATGGCATTTATGGAGAAAAAGGAAATAAAGGCAGTGGGAGGGGTATAAGAAAGGGTTTTGATACTATATCTAGCAATGAGGAGATTTAAAAAAGAAAGAAAACAGTGGCTTCAACTTTTGTGTGGGTTTGGAAGAAGATGCAAAATAGAGAAAAAAAAGAATGTGTGTGTGTGTGTTATAATAGTGTGAGTTTGTGTGTTCTGTGAAAGCAGACTTGCTGAGTGGTGCCAGTCCCACCAGGCAGTGTTTGCTGCTGGCCCACTGAGGCAACATCTGCTTGGTTGGACACTCCTGGTGGAGTAAGGTCCAYCGAGGCCTGATGGTTGGCTAGTTGTCTCGCAAAGGGAACGCTTAGGGAGAAGGACCTCATAGTATGGGACYAAATCCAATGGTTGCGCATGTTTGTGTCTGTGCCTGTGAGGATGGACCTTGTCCAAGCGGACACGGGGAACAAAGCAGAGCTCTCAGCAATCAGTCATTGCTCTCAAAAGCTGGCCAGGAAGGAAAGGGATCGTGTGAGGATTTGCCCRTGATAAGTCTACTTTCAAAGTCAGAGTCAAGGACATCTTTAGGGATGTGCTTTGAGATGAAACTAGCAGGAAAAAAGAAAATGTTTTACCTTTTTTTTTGTTTCATATGAAGTCTTGGAGGTAAATGTCATAAAACTTTATTTGTATGGTAGAAAATTAAGAATTAATTTTATGACTCCTGTTCTCATGTTTATGTACCTTTTTTTATTTGAATGAAATAGACAATTGAATGTTGGAACATGCCACATTCTTCAGTACTGTAAAGGCTTTTTTTAAACGTTGGGTAGTTATTGCTTTTCTTTTCATATAAACTGAAAACACAAATCCACATGTACACTGAAACAAATCCCTGCGGTTGAGTACTGCAGCTTTTTTTCTGGAAGAAAAAAAAAGGAAGACTGGGGCTACAAAGAAAGGACTCACTTTTCAAAAAACATACAACACTCCTTTTAACAAYTGAGATTTTTAGTCCAGAATTCTTTCATTACCTCATCATAAAATAAATAAATAAATACTTTTGCATAATGTCTGCCTGGTGACTTTATTGGTGCAACTCAAACAATGAATGAATGGCTGCCTTGAGCTCTGTCRTCTCTGATCTTTTAAAGCTGACTTAAAATTGGCTTTTTGGTTCACATGTAACTTTTCACAGCCTTTACAACCAGTTGGGATAGATGCCCTTTATTTTTTTTCTGTTTTAACTGYAAGAAATGTGGCAGTATGGAGTCCATACAACTACTTTTAAATGTTTAGTAGAAATTTCCYTTTGTAACACAGAAAGACAAGAAATTCATTTATTTTCTTTGTATAAGAAGAAATTTGATTTTTCAACAGAAAACTGGAAGAATTATTAATCTTAAAAACAAAAAGTTCACTTTTTTTGGTTCTGGACAGGTTTTCTTCATTAAGCACTTACCTCTATGGATTACTGATGATTTAATTATTGATTATAATGCATTAAAAATATCACACTGATTAAACACCATAGATGTTTAAACATACTTACATCCTGATTGGACATGTCCCAGTAAGGCCTCTCTCCATATGACATCACTTCCCACATGACAATGCCATAACTCCACACATCACTGGCTGAGGTGAACTTTCTGTAAGCGATAGCCTCTGGTGCCGTCCACCTCACCGGTATCTTTCCACCCTGAGGGGACAAAGAGACAGGATGGTTGAATTACAGTAATGTCAGAGTTCTAAAATGATGATGAAGTTCTTCTAGTGAATTAAAGTAGGCCATTATTCTGAAAAACACAGGACTTGTCTTGACTGCTACAAGTTCAATTTTTTATTCTTTAAATCGTCCACCTGCAGCCAAAATATTCATGAGACATTCTGCCCATCTCTAGAGGTACTGTGGACAGTCATCGACCGACTTTACATTTGCTGGTGCCTTGTCTCCTGCAGCCTTGTTTGACGAAAGGAAGATAGGTCTGGGCAATTGCTCCTTATTGAGCGTTTTTGGCTGTAATTAGGCTACCTGGGCCTAAGACACGCCACGCGTGCTGTTGACTGAAATTGACAGCTGCTTGTTTCAAATTCCACGTATGCATTCAAACAAACCCAGCTGGGAAACGGGTGCGCACACAACGAGATGTTTGTGTGCGCACTGTGTGTGTGTGTGTGTGTGCGCACACACAAAACCAATAGACAGAGTCAAACACATAGCCAACCCCCCCCCCCCCCCCCCCCCCCCCGCATCTGAGTTGAGTTCATCACCAGCTCAATAATGCCATTTAACTGAACCTGAGCGTTTGGGGATAAGCTCCTGTTAGAAACAACCCCAAGAGAGACCAGCACAGACCACCCAAAGCGAGAATATATCCTCTTTGAAAACGGTTGGTTTACCCATGTTGTCTGCTTGTGTCTGATTGCCTCTTTTCTTTTCTTTTTTTGTGTGTAGCACTTTTATGTATTGCAGGTTGATGTAGCTCTCAAGTTGTACAGATTATCAGTAAATTGTGCGGTATGAAGATATTTAGTTATTCCGCAAAAATCAAAATATATTAATGACTGTATATAAAAATTCTGACGGTATGAGACACGTGAGGTTAGCCACCAAATTTCCACAAGGCTGCTATGAAAAGTTGGACAAACATATAGTAGGAGATTCCCCGTGTTGTTATTGACGTGTGTTCTGACCACCTCAGCTCATTCAGAAGACACACAGATGAGATGATATGGAGCAGAGACACCCCCGTCTGTTACGCTTCAGCAAGGTTAGTGGCAGATACTTTACTCACTGGCTCCTGAGAACACGGGCCGCCGTAATGCTGACAGACAGCCTCACGGACCAACCAGCCACAGGTTTCTTAAGTCAAACAAAGAGTGGGACTTCTTTTGGATTTAAACGTTTTTTTTTTTCTTTTAATTTTCTTTTCAAGATGCAGAAGCTCTTCACTGCAGACGAGGAAACGGCAACAAACTTTACCGGTACAAAGACTTTCCTCACTACAAGCATGCAGCAGCGTTGCTATGACCACGGTAAGAGTCAAATTATTTTGAAAAGTCTTTTTAAGATGAATTAATTATTTTAAAATGAAAACAAACATAAACAAAACACCTCTCCCTGGCTCTGTACATGTAAATGTTCATGAGCAGCCGTTTTCCCTTTAATTATTAATTACTCAACACACCCCATGTCACTGTGTGACCCAAAGCAAAGACTGTTTGATATAGGCAAGGCTTCAGCATTATCAAAAACAGCTGCTTATGATAGGCAATTATATTGAAAATATCAAGAATGTGTATTGTGATCATATTGCAAGAGTTTTTTTCCGGTAAAAAAACAATAACATTAATGTAGCACATGCTAAGTCCTCCAAGTTAATAAAGTTAATGCAAATGCTAAATGCTTCATCAAAATATTAGTTCTGCTAATAGTGGGTTATTGGATAAGCAGAACCACCACTAGTTATGTTACTAATATGGAGGACTTGACCTTCCTACAAAACACAAATATTAAGGCTTTAAATGAGACATTTCATGCTTTTAAAACCTCTTTTTTCACATTTAAATCATTCAGTTGGGGTCTACTTAAAGAGGAACTGCAATGCTTTGGTCTGAATTCCTCCTTATCYRCAAGCCCCTCTTTCACCCCTTTTCTGAGGTGTGTCTCAGATCAACTTGTTTTGAGGCTGTCTCTTTAAATACAAAAGATGCACTACTTTCCCCTTTTCAGCTTACAGAGCAGTTCATTCCAGTTTGATAGTTTTTTCAGTTTTTTTTTACTATAGTGGCACAGACACTTTTATTTACAAATTAATTAAAAGTTGTCAACAATGGAGGACTTGTCCATTCAGTCTCACATGTTGGAGCAGTTGTCTGACWCAGAGCGAGAGGAGAATGAAGACAAAGAAATTGTAGTTGGTAAGTCCAGAGCTTATTTGGCAGTTCCGYCRCAAATAATTTGACTTAATAGTTCAGAAATAGTCATAAAAACAAAGAAAACTGAACGGGTTGATGAACATGACCTAAAAAAATACAAAAATATATCTGCAGCACCGAGAGAGACTTGATTTAATTTTTCTGTTCTCYTAGAGACTCCAAATACACAACMAAATGCATTTGCCGGCTACAAAAGYGGATTTTGCATKTGTCCCCTTTAACCAYGAAGAATTTGCTGACCCAGAAGAGAGGTTTGATATTTGACAGTGGAAGGGGGTCTGCTATCAGAACACGCTGCAAGAAGACATGGATTCGCCTCATGGAGGATATCAGCAAAGGTTAAATAAAAAAGACACGAGGGAGTGTAAAAAGCAATCAGAGGTGCAGCATTAGGTTTTTGGCTATAAAAAGTCAGTGAAAAAGTAAGAAAGGATGTGAAGAAGAGATCAATAAGTGAATAAAGGCTGTGTGAACTTGCATGACTTCAGTGCTCAGCTCATATCGTAGTTTAGCTCATGTCTGAATCATTTCATCWAGACTGAAAACACGGGGCTCTCTTGCATGCCCTTCTTAATGATGGAGTGCATGGAGACCACACTGGTACGGTAAAAATATATTCCCTGCAAAAATTTATCTTAAAATGACCAACCCTGCTTTTTGTTGTTTTTGTTTTACCTCTAGGGAAAATGTCTTATGTCAAAAATCTTGTTCAAATAAAAATACATCAAATGAAAAAAAATGAAAAAATAAATGCAGAGTAGCAGAAAAAAAAACAATGACTTGCTTCCAGCAAATCTATTACAATCTCTCTTTGTAACATGCTTTCCTTTCTGCTCAGTTTATACATCTGGTCCCACGCCCTAGGACCCTGTTAGGATATGAGCTGAGCATCGCTGAAATGGTCTGAACAAAGATACGGGCTTCACAAGATGCTCCCAGTGTGCCACCAATGAGACAGACATTTGTAACAACATTTCCAAGCCGGGTGAGTCAGAGGCAGCTATGCACACCCTCGGTAATTACTGCTGTGGGCCAGTGATAGCTCTGCCAAAATCCCGCTTCAATAACATGCAGTGCTGAACAGCTCATGCATACAGAGACAAAGGCAAAAAACATAACAAAAAAATCTATTTTTTTACAAAAAAAAACATCAATACTTAGGGGAAATTGGTTGGGGGGCAAAGTAGTGATGATGAGATGTAAAAATAGGTCTAATGTCAACACCAAAGAAGAAGCTTCTGAAGCCTTTAAGCATGGGAGAAACTATACAGTGCTGGCTATTGAAAACAGAAAGAGCTGTTTTTTCCTGTTTGCATTGAAGTGAAATATCGTTTTATAAGGCAGAATTCAAACGCTCCTATTATTTCAGACAGTTAACTCAGAATGCGTGCGGACGAGCCACACTTTATGGTCACTGCAGCCGCAGAACTTCTAAGACTTGAGTGGAGAAAAATCTAATAATATACTTCACAAAACTCTGCATATAAGTACAGTAGGTGACACGCAGGGCTTGATTTTCTAGCAATATCAGGTGGTTCAATTTTCTGGTTGATAAGTTTTGGCACTTTAAATAAAAAGTGAGCGTTCCTATGGGTGCGAAACCACTAAATTATGGTGGCGCGCGCACACACACATACACACAGAGAAGTTCCTTCCTACATATTCGGGGCGGATAACACATCTAGCCATGTTTGCACACAGAATTCCAACCCTGAAAACCTTGAGCTAACATTTGAGACGGCTGTCATCGCTATACCAACAAAGTGAGATTACAGTACGTGACTGGCTCCACCTGGTTGTGACCGCCTCTGACAGGTCATGACCAGCAGTGACAGCTCGTGATGGGTCTGAAGTGTGACGGTGAAAGAGAGGTGCTGGGACTGTCCGTTTCAGAGGTTTCATGGTCGGACCGGCGCGTTTCCTTGTGACAGCCCCACGTCGACGAGAGGAAGGATAAACATTTGCAGGTCAGGTAATGTGTGTCTTCGACTGTGAGACACATAGCAAGGATGTGAAACACCTGTCAAGTCTTGGCTTTAGTTTGAGCTACGGAGCCACTAATGTGCAGGWAACTCCATGTAGTCTGTCACAGACATGCTGATGTGAAATGAGGCAAAATTCGGTACACACCTAGCCGTCACAGTCCAATGAACAGTTGTCACCGACATGCAGGAACATCCCAGATAAGCTTACTGCAGAGGCG
The DNA here is from genome assembly GCF_001266775.1 of Austrofundulus limnaeus. Lineage (NCBI taxonomy): Eukaryota > Metazoa > Chordata > Actinopteri > Cyprinodontiformes > Rivulidae > Austrofundulus > Austrofundulus limnaeus. The sequence goes on along the minus strand of NW_013952408.1, from coordinate 5,554,828 downwards.
TCCAGCACTTGTTGTTTTTACTCAGCTTTTATTTTTTAACTTTGTTTTGCGATCCTAAACAAACTTTCTAAGCCATCTGGAAGACGAATASGTGGATCTTTCGCTCCCTGTTCTTTTTTCCTCCCCCATTCCCTCTTCTCCTTGCCTTTCCTTCACCGACGTCAGTAATCTATTTCCAAACAATGCACACTCAAATGGGCTTGAGCACATTTACTTAGGCTGGGCAGAGTGCTCCATCAACATAGTTTTAATGAAATCCTGAAAGCAACGATCTGCCCTGGATGTCTGCCCAAACAGAATAAATAAAAATGGGTTGGGGGGGGGCTGAAGGAGGCAGAGAAGATGATTGACATGAAGAGATGTGGAGAAGGAAGCAAAATGAAAAGAGAAAAGAAGGTCATTCTGTGACTGAGTTGYTGGTTTCTCAGGCACTCGTGGGAATGTCTGGTGAAACAGGGACACAGGTCTTCCAACGTGTAAACAATGAAATAGTGCAGARCTCTAGAGAAACCTTTTACAGACTATTATGCATTTCAAAAAACCTGAGTGTGACATTCAACAAGGATCCTTTTAAATTCTGAGTTTGGTTAATAAGTGATCTACATGACTTCTCCACACAGCACACACACACAAAAATGAATAAATAAATAAATAAAATAAAATAAACAGAAGGGAATGAAAACACACATTTCATAGACAGAATATCTCCTTTAACTATTCGTATTAAGATGGAAAAACATGTCCTTGCTGCACAGATATTTTTTTTTCTCCGAACCTTTGTCAGATAGRACTGCTGCAAAAAATTGAATTCCAGTCAGGTTGTTCTCTGCTCCCCATCATATTGTAATATGATGGGGAGCAGAGAACARTTATTGTAGCTTTAAAGTTTCCTGTGCTGTTTTAAAGTTAAAAACAATAACATAAAATTGCAATCTATAATAAGTTTAATGAAGTCAGGAGAGCAGATTTGTAACATGATTACAAGAATGCAATAAAAAGAATGCAATCAAAAAATGCACATTACTTATTGAGAACGTTCTCTCATACAC
>NW_013952408.1:5537152-5551898 GCF_001266775.1 Austrofundulus limnaeus | reverse complement strand
TATATATATATATCAGGCTTAATTTGTTAATTATGGACCTTAGTTTATACATATAGTAGTTGAGGTAGAAAACAGATGTAATTTGATTGAACTGTACAATAAAGTCTTCATACTTCTGACATTATTCAAATTTAGCAAAGGAAAATACATACATGTCAACACCTTCGGACATTTATCTGTATAATGAGGCTCCAAAATCCGTAATTGATACAAAAAACAGCATTAATCACTCGTGTGTGTGTGTGTGTGGGGGGGGGGGGGTGCTGTCGGCTGCAGCAATATTAGAAATGAAATGAGGACAGAATGACTTATTTCTAGCAGCAGAGTGGGTTAGAAGATGGTGATTTTATGTTATTTATTATTGTTTTTAAAGTCCTATAGGCTCTGGTGTGTTAAATTAATTTGAAACTGAGGTTTTGAAAAAATCTGTAAAAGATGAAAAAATCTGCGAGATTGCTGTATACGTTTGTATACCTACATAAATGGTGGAAAATCTGTGTAAATCACCGACAAACCATACAACTTGACATGTATGAAAGTGCAACTGCTGTGTTTGAGCCAAAAGGTTCCTGGCAAACCTCAGTTGGGTTCTGCTTGTGTATAAGTAATCTTGGCCAAATTTAGTTTTTCTGAGTGTTTTAGTTTCTTCCMACAGAAAGACTTGAACACTAGTTCTAACTGGTGATGCTAAAGCTCTGTGCCGGATCTGTAATGGACCGCAGGCGACCTGTTCAGTGTCAACTGCCTCTCTGGCTCAGTGTCAGCAGTGGTAAACTCCATCTCTTGAGACCTTGAATATAGYATAGTGTGTATAGAGAAAGAAAAGATGAATACATTTACACAGGTGGTACTGTTTTCTTATWTAAGCAAGAGTTGATTTCAACCTGTTTTCATATTTAAAAAAACCTCCTTCTTAACTCATGACACACAGGCCATGTTATACCCTAATTTAAAATACTTGACTTAATGTGATGCAACATTATATTGTTTGCATTGTTAATGGTTCTCTGGATAAGGATAAGGAATAGTGAATGTGCCGGATTTGTATCATGGTTTTATTATACTTATGTATAAAACACATTTTTTCATTCAGTTATTTACACATTTGTTTAAAATGTTGTTTTGAACGCTAATATCTATTGTGCAGTGAGTGTTGTTTTCTGAACCTTTTCAATATCATTTTAATATTTATTTTCATAAATTGCCCCTCCCTTATTGCCCACATTAGTCACAATTAGCTGCATTTAGTCAAGTAAAAAAATGAATTATATGTACTTAATAATAGCTGTTAACATTATGGGCTTATAAAATTATTGCCATCATAAAATAAACCCAGCTAGTAATCTGTCTTACTTGTTCTATTATGTTATTTTATTAGAAAGTGACCTTGGTCCCATAATATCTTCACAGGWTGTGGATATAGGCAATTATATTTACAGTCTTATCAAACTGGACCAAAACCTGAATAGACTCAATTTTCCCTCTAATRCTACTGGAATGTCAGTTATAAGGAACCCTATAATGAGAACAATATAAAACTAAAATCAGTGTATTGTTGGTCATGGTAAAGTGCACATCCATTTATGTTTGAGTTCTGGAATTGAATTAAATTTGTTCTCTGACCATTGGTAAAAAAAATAAAAGTGTAAAATCAAACATTTTATTCTAACAGACATTTCTGTGCGCTGAATGAACAAATTGTAGGAAAAAAAGATGACGTGYAATAAATGTATTATAGCTAAATATACTGAAAACTACATAGCTGATGGAGTGAAACTTAAATAATTTACCTAGAGATTGAAAACAACATTTAAACCTCTTGATGTACCATTTTACATTTTTGGATTCCAACATGACAAAACTAAAGAGTTCTCTGTGGACTAGGGCTGGATGATTATTTGATCACAATTATTGATCGAGAAAAAATTCAGGTCGATCACGGTGATCAGCTGTGAGCCTCTYACTCGATCAAACATGGCGGAAATGTGCTCGACAACAGCCAATCAGAATCCACCTTCTCCTGCTCCACTTCCATTTATGAGTTGCTAATGAAATGCAGAATTAAGTAAACAAAATATAATCCAGTATTAAATGCTGAATCTAACAGAGTTCGCTTATTTGGGCGAGTTTCTGAGGTATTTTGGCCACTGTTGGTCCCTGCTAACAGGCACGCAGAGCTCCCCTCCCGACAGAGAGAGAGAGAGGGGGGGGGGGGGGGGGGGGAGTACCGCGATGCACGGCTCACTAAAACAAAAGTGTCCTCCAGAAATATGAAGTGGCCTTAGGGTAACGTTTAGGACAGACCAATGTCCCAGCAGCTCTTCATTTATCTGGAGAAGAACTTTTCTGTAAGTTTTATCGACACACGATGGGCTGGACGTGACGTGAAGACCGCTTCTTGTCTGAGTCGCATCACAAACAGCAGCTGAGGGACGCAGTAAACTCCTGAGCACTCAGAAGCTGCAGGTTATCCAACATGTTGGCGTGTGTCCAGAATCAGATATTCTTTTAGAAAAAAATGAAACAGTGTTGTCTGTTGTTTGATAAAGCTCTATAAACAGGAGGGGGTGGGGGTTCCTTCCATAACAAAAGTAATGAGCTTAGATCCTATTCAATTGGCAGGTGTGCATAAATTGTTGCTGTTTGTAGGGTTTATGCTTCTTTATGACATATTTACTGTGAAATTCATTTCTAAAACTTTATTTTACAAAATGATAACTTTATTAATGTGAGATTCTATGATTTACGCATAAATGTTTTTTTCTTGGTAATTACCTTTTTAAATACCTTGAAAAATAAATTAATGTTCTACTGAACCACAGCTATTTGTTATATTAGTGAAAGTGAAATAACAACCGTTATTGTTTTATGTATGTAGCTATTTGTTAAATTATTTTTCAGTCACCTTTTAGATTAACAAAAAAAAATTGATTAATCGAGATCGGACAATATGAAAAAGTAATCAACATTTTTTTTGCCATATCGCCCAGCCCTACTGTGGGTTATATTAAAGTTCACTTTTAAATCGAACAATGTGAAAAGACGGGAGTCACATCATTTGGCTTATATAACTGAGTCGACTATCTGTTCTCACAATAAATACAGATATTTTATTCCAGTCGATGTTGGCATCAGTACTGATGCAATTCAAAACAACGTCTTTTATTTTGAAATTCACAGCTTTGTGAAGAGTCACCTTTGGCTAACCAACAGACTAAATCTCTTCTTTGTCACACTGCAGTATTTAGTAGAGCTTTATGAGAAACAAGCTCATCCACAGATCAGGTATCTCTTCCTCTGATTTAGTGAGCAGGATTATGTGAGCATGATTTGTTTCATTGTAAAGCTGCAAATACAGTCAGTCACAGATGGCAAATCAAAGCCTTCGTTAAACTGACTTTGGTAAATATGACAGGCGGTGTAAATCACATTCTTTAGTGAACTAAGAACTCTTAGATGAAGAAACCAGTTATGTATCATGTGTATTTGTTTAGCAAAACCCATAACTGCTCCACATTTATTTCATACCTACTGCAAACTTAATTATAGATATTTTAAAGTACCTGATTTAAACCTACTACGCACAATCTATGATGAATAAAATTAGACTTATATAATGAAAATTAAGACATAAAATCAATATTTTTTGAAGTGGGAAGCCTAYGATTTGCAGTTTGTTTTCTCTTGTCACTGCTGACTGTTACTYGCGAAGGGAAGTTTCAGACCTGGGTAGGAGAGAGTGAACATTTCTACTTTTCTCTTCTGAAAGCGCTACCCGACAATTTGATGAACAGTTTACAAAGTGTGAAGGAAGCTGAAGGTGACAAGTTACTAGAGCAAAACAATTAAATCAGACACGGGGGACAAACGTGCATGGCAAGACAAATACAGAGACGAATGTTATGCATAAAAGAAAAGTGCCTCAGTCACCTTTTGACCTGATGCATGCAGACGTGTTCCCATTTCACTCCTAGTTTATTTTGAGAATCTCCCTCCTTTACTTTGAGGACATAAATATTTTACTGCACGTAAGTAAGCAAGTCTAAAAGATGAGTGGGTTTGAAGCCGGTGAGAGCAGGAATGGGGATGCTAATAGAAAACAGACAAATGACAGAAACAACAGGCCAGTCCACATAGTGTGAGCGCTGGAGCGGAGCTGAAAGAATGTCACTTGGGTCACAGGGATTTTGATGGATGAGCTTTGTTACTGGCTTTGTGTGACCCCACCTTTCAGCCCCTCTCAGCTTCAACGACACAAGAACACACAAAAACACACCAGGGAGCATACAGTATGTGTGTGCCTATGTATGCCCAGGGACATAGACAAAACACACACTTCTATCCACATGGTGCCCACTTGGTCACATCATAAAGTAAAGTAGGAATTTCATGACATGCATGGCACTGGCAGCCTTTTTCACATCATCAGCTGAGACACAAGCAGAAAATCTTCCCGAAACCTGGCCCTCTTTACTGTTGCCTTGTGGGCATGACGCTTCAGTAAGTGGGTTATGGGCTAAGCACCTGTGCTTGACATACTGTGCTTGCACATCACATTCATGACTTGCTTTGACACAAAATGTGCAATAAACCTTTGTGATCATGCCCGAATTGCTGGTCCGAACACATCTGGCACTAATATACTGCAAGTCTTGGGAGATGCGATCACAAGTAGAACCCTGCAGGTGGTAATATATCCCAGRTGCTCAGAGGATTGCTTTGAGATCAGTCAGGACACCCTCTGAGGTGATCCGAGCAGCATATGGCCAGGCTCTTCAGGCTCTGTGCATGAGCTGCAACCGGGGCCTGAAGGACCACCTGCTCAACTGAAATCCTTTGCATAATGTTTACAGTTAATTTAGATCATATCAGTTCTGGGAGGTGCCTTGTTGCCTACAGTCTACAAAAKTAATGCATTTGATTTTCTAAACAGATATAATTTACATGTTTAGYATGGTATAAAATGAAGTAAGATCCAATCACAGTTGGTCACTCAAAACACATCTGGAGATGGGAACTAGTGAGCTGACCTACTTAGAGCTTTCCACTTTTGATAAAATCCCCTATTTTTTATAGCAGGTGTATATTTAGCCTCTGATTTTCACTCACAGTTGAACAACAGCACAAAAACGTTACTTATTTCATTTACACTGAGTGGACTATTCTGATGCATCTTTGTTGTTTTTAAACTTTAAAAAGTAAACTGCAGAGAAAATAATACATGAGATAACTGCATATCAAAACTGAAACCTGCTTCCATGAATGGAGTCATGAAGAAAACTGGAAATCTGAAAGGTTTCTCTGAGTTTACAGATTCCCTCAAATCCCACAAGGGTTTGAGGTGCACCAATAAGTTACTTTTTAAAAATTGCAGTTAAGTAAAAAAAAAAACAAAAAACAAAGCGCTGCAACACAAGCAAATAAATAAAATAATAAAATAAAAAAGGTGAGTAGAAACACACAGCGGCTGCAGATTTTACAATAATTAACAAACAGCACCTTAGCAAGACCAGTGCAGTTCAAGTATTGTTTTGTAAAACTAATTAATCATGACTTTGGTGAGCAGCCAGCAGAGAGGGAGGACAGCCTCCTTCTGTCTTAAACTCCACAACATTGCTCCAGAGTCAACCCACATCCAGGGTTAATGCAATTACCAGCATGTCCTCCCAACCATGGATCCACCATCACACCACAGGCACTGTAATTGGTGTGCCCAGAATTGCAGACAAAAATTAGAAAAGCAGCTGAGGGAAAGAGGTGATTAATTTTGCTAGAAGAGGGAGTTGGTGACTATGTAAATCACTGCCTGTCAGTGCAATTTAATTTCCCTATTCTGTTGTCCTTGTCTGCAGTGCAAGTCTTGCTCGCTGATTGGTGAGCGTCAGGTCATAGCCAACGAGTCTGTGAAGTGAAGGGCAAAGGACATGCACTGTTTAATTACAAAACAGGACTACAACTCTCCCTATAGGGCTCGTTTCATGTGTGTTCTGTACGTCTGCAGACAAATCAGCTGGGTCTTTCTGAACTGTCCTTTTTGTTGACTTTGTAGAGGTCACAATAAACAACATCAAAATACTGACCACAATCTATAATCCAATCCTTTAAGCCCTGTTTTATTAGCCTCCTCAGCAGCACAGACAACAGAGGTGCTGCTCCTCTTTGTTGCTAAATAATACCCATTCAGCAAGGTTTAGCCACAGGGGTCAAGCATACAAAGCGGACTATTCCTAGGGAGCAATTAGCTTTCAGTCACCCCAGTGTAAGGTCAAATCTCCTCTGTCTCCTATGACACTGCTGCTGATCACACCTTGGCAACCACCTTCTGCCAGTCGGGCTGGCATCACATGGTTTTGCACTAATCATAAAAAGACTCTTTATTGTAGAAGGTCATCCAAAAGTAAAAGCAAAAAATAAAAATAAAAAAGCAGTACAATRTTTTTATTGCAATTTAGTCATTTTCACACTCAAATAAAGGCAATTTTATTTTGAGCAGTCTCTTCTCATACCTGGGTAGCAGTGCCTCACAGAATACCGGACCGCTTTTGATCTCAAGGTTTTGCGTGTTATATTATCTCTGAAGCTTATCCTGAAATAGGTCCCCTTTTTCTAGCGTAATATATTCAGATCTTATTCATATTTATGCATAAGCTATAATGCACCACCACAGTTCTGTACGTYCTCATTGTATAGAGAGAATCATTTAAAACCCCAAGGCGATTTCAGAAAACAAGTTAAACTTTCAGTTCCAAGGTAACTCTGTTAAGAACTGTTGTGTGGTGCCACCAGAGGCAGTCAACTCAAGAAAAAAATAATAAAGAAACATAAAAGAAATCAGGTGAATTACAGGACAAAGTTGAGTAAAACAACAGGTACTGCAAATAAATGYACAAGTATTAAAAGTCAATTTCAACTTTAAGATTTCTGTATGTGAATTATCATAACTTTTCTTTTTTGTTATTTTTGCAAATTGCAGAGACCACACAAMAGAAGATTACATAAGCATGTTTCCTTCAAAGTACTGCACTTACGTGGCCACTTCCAGGGGTGTCACTCGTTTTCACTGAGGGCCACATGAATTTGTGTTTAACTTTGACTAAACATGAGACATCACATTCCTTGTCTCACTGCTATGACTAAGCCCCATTCACAAACAATGACTGAGCTCTACATGGTATTTCCTGCATAGAAACAGTGTTTTAAGATGTCCTCTTATAAATACTGAAGATTACTATGTATACAACAAACTAAATGTAAAATTAATAATGCATAAATACTATTAAAAGTAAAACTAAGAGAGTTTTTCTTACTCATGAGTTATGGTGAGTAGCTGCTGTCTTGAATTATGGACTATCCCACTTTCGAACAGTGAATTCCCACTGGAGGGGCGTTCCAGTTTAAATATAAGCCTTGTAAGTGGGGTATTCCCACTTCCTAGTACAACTGGACTGCAGAAAAAGGAGCTGGCAAAAATGTAGTGAAATGGGAGTTTACACAGTAAAGGTATCCAGCTGCTGACTACTTTTGAACTTTGTACACCTCCATCTACTAGTGGAATGTTGTCATTTTGCAGGTGACCAGTGGACTTTGAGTTTTACACATGTCCCAGACGTACAGGGGTTATACAAGTGGTTAAGTTGGTTGTTATATACTTTACTTTTTTTACTCACTTCACACAGTTTCACATCCTGGGATTGTGCTCTCTATTTTTTAACATCTATCTGGCAGCTTTAGTTACACATTATCGTTACTGTATAGATTTCTCACAATGGATAATTAAACCCTTCAGAAAATGTAGCTCATTCATGAAGATTAAAATAGTGGTTTCCTTTCTCCATTTGATAAGTACAATTCAATTTAGATGTATAAAAGATTTTAACAGCTCCAGGAAATACTTTTCCCCCTGCTTGGACTAGTTCTCACATGGTGCCCATTAAATAAATGTTTTATTTAAATAAATGTTTCAAATAAATAATTTAATATCTCATGGAAATTGAAAATGATGGAAAATTTTCAAACGCTAAGAGCAAATTTTAAATGACGTCTCTGCTTCTCCTTATATGGACTCATGATCTTGCCACAAGAAACTTTTCCTGTAAAGTCGATAGAATGTTTCTAGATGGCATGAGGTCCAGATGCTGCAAAAATAATATATAACTGATTTAAGAATATTTTAGAAAAATGACATTCTGATAGTTCTATACGTAATAAAAAAATACAAGGTGTCAACAAGTATTATTACTTTTATAATTTAGCTATATTTAGCTGATGGGGTCTGACGCAATGCATTTTTATATTGTTCTTGTACGTTACTCTGAACTTTTACTATCCATAACAGATGTAAGAGCCAATCCTGCCAGTGCAGAGGGAAACGTGAGTTCTAAGCAATAAACAACAACATGTGCACACACAGACACAGAACTCTTACATGCTCATGTGCACACAGACTCTCAAAACCACCCATACAACCAGAGGCATGTCTAACATCCTAATGACCTGGGCCATGTGTTTGTGAGGGTGTAAAAGTGTGTTTTGAATTAGGAAGAGGAGAGGCAAACGATGAACTAACGATGGCTGCTAATAATTACAGATCTGTAGTGTGGAGGAGTTAATGAGGAGCCAAAGCCTCCCATGATGCCCCAGTAATAACGAATGAGGAATGAGAGGGGAAGGGGGGTTGGGGGGGAGATGTCATTTTGAGAGGCTGCAATGCCCTTTGGTTTCTCTGCACTTTGGGCATGCCAAAGAGAGAGGAGCCTTCCCAGAGGAGGCTTGTCTCCAGACTAATGAAGATGTGACAGACCTCTGGTCCGTGACATGCAGAGTATAGGAAAGAAGAGAAAGGGACTTGAAGAAAAAGACAGTGACAGCTCATACAAAATGAAAGGCTCTGAAAAGGTGAAAGGGCTTTAAAAAGAACGAGATGGTGTCAATGTCAAAACTTCAAAGACTGATAGGTGATGGTCTTGATGGAGTTTTTAAATTGCTGTTTGTGTCAGTAAAGTTCGCCCTAAATCTTCATACCATAGCCATCTCATCAGTCAATGAGTTTATCCCTAGAACTGAAGGAAACAAACAAACCAACAAAGCAGCAACAAAAAAAGCAGTACTCACCAGAGAGCTGGTATAACTGGGGTCAGATGTGTCTTCTTGTAAATAGCGTGACAGACCAAAGTCGGAAACTTTACACACCAAGTTGCTGTTGACAAGAATGTTCCGTGCAGCTAGGTCTCGGTGAACATAATTCATTTCTGAGAGATATTTCATCCCTGCTGAGATCCCACGTAACATTCCTACCAGTTGGATTACTGTGAACTGACCATCATTTTGCTGAAAGACAGATAAAAAAATGAAAATTGTTGTTTAATGTTGTCTTTGACAGATTTAACATAAATCCTTTGCTAGGCTATTAATAGTAGCAAAAAGGAATTAGTGGCAATGAAATTATTATAAATTTATCCAGCTTTGTCTAAGGAGACAACAGTATAACATGCGTTACAGGGCTGGGGGATAAAGCAGGAACAATATATATCATGATAGACACATGATCAATATTTAAAAAAAGGTCTGATGAGAGGACATCCTCTGAACAGGAAGTTGATTTGGAAATTAAGTGATAATTTTTTCCCTCTACTAACAGTTTGTTGGTTATACTCTACATGGCAAAAATAACATTTTGAAGTTGTCTTTCCGTCACATGTAATCCTCCTAATGTCCAGAGGATAAATCTGCTTGTGTGAGATAGAAAAATTAATTCATGAAGTTCATCTTCTTCACTGTAGGTGTTTGAGCATTGTGGCATTCTGGCATGAATTCCTCCATCTTTCTAACATCCTCTTGTGGTACCCCTAGTTCTGTGTAAATGCTCTCAAGAGCAAGCTTTGAACCCTTGAAACAAAGTAACAAATAAGAGGGTAAGAGAGATCGATGGAAACACAAGTCGGATGTGGCGGTTAGCAAAGCCAACTTCAAAGAGCCCATTTAAACCCACCATAGATCAAAGTGGAATAGAGCGCCAATCCATGAGATTGAGGAAGAAAAAAAGCGAGCTGAATATTGATTAGGCTGAATGTCTCCTCAATCCTGACTATAAAAGAAAGAGTGAAGAGTCTATTATTAGATCTAAGTGCTATTACAGAAATTAAAAGCTGATAAATTTGGCTAATGTAGATATTTCCAATTTAAGAGTGATTGAAAGAATGTTCATTGTCACTGAATATATTCTCAGGTTAACAAAAGCTCATTTCATTTGGTATGAGAATACTTTTAATACCAACTTATTTTTAAGGGGTAATATTATGTGCTTTCCAAGCCTATATTTCAATTTTATACTAAAATAAAGTAACTATGTCACATTTTCAGCTTATGAAAGAGCTATATATTTGTTTAAAAAAAAAACCAAAACAATTTAATTCTCATCTTGACAGTTTCTAAACACCTTGAAATAGGTCTCTGTCTCTTTAAGAATGTCCAACCACTTCGGTCACGCCCATTTCTGCACGTAGCCTGCCGAAGTCGGGGGTGGGGACTCTGCCATGAGGAAGCTCGGCTTAAAGACACATCCCAGAGGAGGAGCATGTCCCAAAAGGGCACAAACATTTTCTCAAACATGCATGCATGAGTCAAAGCAAGGCTTTGGGCATGTTTTTTTTTATGAGAGTATAACATTATAACATGATATAAAACTCAAAAAGTTGATTTTACATGATATTTCCCCTTTAAGCGTTTAAAAACTGACTTCAACATTACACAATAGTTTCATCCAATTACCATATCCAACTGTCTGTAGGTTGTTTAAAAAAAGTCACTCACCCGGAGGAATGAGTCGAGGGCACCATTCTCCATGAATTCTGTGACAATCATGACAGGTCGGCTCTTTGTGACTACACCCTCCAAACGGATAATGTTTGGATGGTCAAACTGGCCCATGATTGATGCTTCGGACAGAAAGTCTCGCCTCTGCTTCTCCACATAGCCAGCCTTCAAGGTCTTGATGGCCACATAGATCTCCCTCTTGCCGGGGAGCTTCAAACGGCCCTTGTACACTTCTCCAAACTCGCCTGGTTTAAAACAAAGAAGTACAGTGGTTTTTAAAACCAAAAAATCATCAGTACCAAACCTGCAACAACGATTTCATTCATTATGATCAGATGAGTTCTTTTTTTGTGTGTGTGTTCATCAGATATTTCTAGTCCTTTGTGAAACAGAAAGTCATGTAGTGTATTTTAAGGCCTCTCTGATTCATAGTAGTCACCCATCCCACCAGCCGAGCATTATTTGGTAATCTTCTGGCACTCATTTGATTAATTATCACAGCCCTGCTGACCTGCGGAGAAACCATACAGCGAACCCAACAAAAATGGAAATCCATAATTAGTTAGTCTCCTTGCATCCTTATCTCCATCCTATCTTACTCACTTTCTCACGCCTAGCTTGCTGTGCAGGCCAGGGTTCAGGAGCTATTACTGGGCCAGTAACACAACCACTATGTTTGCATCTGTATGAACAAACAGCATGCCCACTTGACTGTAAAAAAAAAAATCACTTGGGGAAAAAAGGGGCATGTTATAGAAGAATAGACGTGACAAACTCTTAGTAACAAGTTGCTTTGAAGCTCTTTACTTAAATTAGCATTATAAAAATACATTTTAATAATCAATATTAGGTTACAAAGGAAAATGTTTTGCATGTATAGCTAAAGCAAATGTTTAAAGCAAGCCAAATATTTTTAGAGCAAAACCAACTCAGGGAGATCTAAAATCATAAAAGCACATGAAATGGGCTGAAATACTTGAACTATATACGTATAATGCTGTTAGGTCCCAGGGTAGCTGCCCCATATACTTCTGGTGCACTTGACATAGGCTTGACTTGACATGTTACCCATCTGATGTAGCCGCTTAGAGGGTTGGCTTTATGACCCTATACAGATACAGGCTGAACTTTATTGTCTACAGATGTGCCCTGCACATACAACACACAGAAATGCCTAAAACACAGGAATACCGAATAACCCTAAAGCATGACACAAAATAAAAACACTGAAGTGCACATAAAAGATGATAATTTGTAAAGACATCTTCCGGCCGTACCTGCACCAATGACCTCCTCTATCTTGACAGTGGAGACGTCAATCTCTTTGGCAAATTCTCGAACAGCTTCATTGGGGTCCTCGTAGGTGAAGGGGTCAATGTAGATCTTCATTCCCGGGGAGCCTGAGAAGTGGGTCGGGCAGCCCAGTGGGGAGGGGCAGTTAGACATGTCGGCTCGCAAAGAGAGTTCTAGAACAACCAAAGGGCTCAGTGAGCTTTGCAGAAGACAGAACTGTTGTTTTTGATTTGGGTAATGTCTTCTGAATGTTGATCATCACAGTATATCAGTGGTACTTAACATTACTACAAGATCTTAATGGCAGGAAATGATACAGACTCTATTTGCTCTTTATGGCCCTCATCAGAAAAAAGACAAGTCGAGTAAGTAAAAAAAAAGGTTTTAGATGCATAAAATAGTCTAGATGGATGATTACAAGAACAGTTTCAGTTAGAAGAAGAAAGACAAAATGGTAGTTTGATGATTCTTGTCTTGAAACCAGAAACATAACGTGCAAAAGATTAAGAGGAGAAACGGAGAGATGAGGATAGAGAAAGCATAAATACAGACAGCTTTTTCACTTTTTCATCCCTCACCCTCGCAGTATCTGCTCTTTGATCGTGGTAGAACCAATTTTCCTGCAGCGTTTCGCTATAGGAGCTCATAAAGAGATAAACCCACTATGCAATCAACCGTCTCTTTATGCAACTCTGCAACAGGCAAGCAGAGTCCACAGGCTGAAGATTTCTCCAGACCTGTTTTCTGTGCTCACAGACTGGGTAAGGGGAAAAACACTTGTAAACAAATTCAATATGCTGCCAAATAATGTACAGCAAGCAACCAGACATCAAGCCGTCTTTTCTAAGTGACATCGAAGGGCAGCCTTCTTTCTCAGAGTTGTTTATTTCAAGCCTTGACAGCTTTGATTTGAATAAATCCAGCTCCATCAAGAACATTTTATGCCTAGTCATTTGCACAGGCTTCAAAGAAGAATAAAGGAGTCTCATGAGACAGAATTAGTATAAATTCTAGTCTTGGGATCAACGTGCCACACCTTGTACTTGACCAGGCATTGATTGTGGTTACCACAATAATTACCTCAAACACTACCTAGTTGAGTGTAATTGATCATTAGATATTCTCCACACTGAATTCAAGTTAAATTATAGAAGGTTTTTGCAGTGCATATATTCTTTCCATTTGCAAATGTTGTAGGGCATGATATAAAATCTCAATAAGAACCAGCTACAAGCATAAAGAACTGCATATTTGAAAAATCTCAAGCTAAACCACAAATGTCCAAATAAGCATACACCCATTAGAGTCTAATTCATAGACCAAAACCTACTTTCATCTATAATTTACAGTTCAAACACTATTTTTCCTTCTTTCTCACTGATACAGCACCGGGTAACTCATTTTTTATGGTCACTAGATAAAAAAAGAAGACTCTTGCTTCAATATTTTATTGGCCCTTCATCTGAGTGTATAAAGTAAATGTATTCAAACATTGTTTCTATTAATAACAGTATATAAAACAACCACTCTAATGGGAGATGATTCACTGTAGCATGGCTGCTACAGTGAATCGTGGACATAAAGATGCTAATGCATTGTTTCATTCTTAAATAGGTGTACAGACATTGCACCTATCTGGAATAGTCATTAGTGTTTTGGGATTGAAAACATTTCTGTATAACTTGTTTATGAAACAGCTGCTCAAACAGTGGGTAAAAAAGGCTATTATATTGTAGGATGAATAACATCTTGTGATAGTTTCATGTCTTTTTTGTGAAACCATACATTGTAGCAGTCCTGCACAATGTATTTTAAGATCTACCACCAACCTTTTCCACACAGAGGCTGCATCAAATCAGAGCAAAAAAGGGAAGTCATCCTTGCTAAGCTGCCTCTGTTCCCCTTTGGCAACTCAAGCAGACCAAACCGACGTGGCTTATCAACGTACGCCTACAGATAGCAAGTCTGAGTGACAAAAGCATTGTTCATGAAAGTGATGTTCTACACTGCATCAGCTCTCATCAAATGCATTCATTTTGTTTGGCTCTGCTGCTGGTTCTGACATGACCCTGAATCTACTCGTTCTTATAGAGAATTGCCAGGAACTTAAGACAACAAATCCACCACTCCAGTCTTGAACCCAGACGATTGATAGAAACTGCTTCCAACATCCCAGTAACTGAAACTTCCTGACACTGTTGTGGTGACATGCAAGGAGTCTTATAGACTATAGGTCAGATGAATTTGTTGCTGTGACGGATTATTGCGAGTAAAATTTTACTGCACATCATTTAATCAAAGCCTATTCACGAGTGTCTGTCAATGACCTTGCTATTTGTCTGCTATTCTTGTTTACCGAGTGGCCCTAATGTGTCCACAAATCAACCACGCAGGAGAAATGCTCTCACTGATCTAATACAGCCACAAGCAAAATCAAATTAGTGGTTGTACTTAACAGAATTTATTTATGGTCTAAAGACAAACGAGAATGTCAGTAAATGAAATGGTGGCTTCATAAAAGCTAATCTTTTTAGGTTAAAGGACCTTTCCATGCATTAGCTTTTCAGCAAGGGAACATAATGCCTGTTAATTTTTCCCTAACAAAGAATGTAATATGGGAATGTGTGTGTATATATATATA
>NW_013952408.1:5515749-5537043 GCF_001266775.1 Austrofundulus limnaeus | reverse complement strand
TATATGTATATATATATATATGAACAAGCTGATAAGTGTTGATGTGAGAAACACAGAAGCTCCATTTGTCTGTTTGAACAAAATGATTGTGGCCATACTGATGCACTGGGTAGAAAAAAAAGCCAACAAAAATAACCTTTGACTCGTGTAGGTGTGATGCATCGCTTGATGTATTGTATTTGTTCATGTGTGGGTTCTAATCTGTTTGTCACATTACATGCGGGTTTTGGTTTTACGGTAAAGATAGCATTTCAAAGCTATGTCCATTCAGTTGCATCGCTGAATCTACATCATTGCCGAAGCCGCTTTTCTCCTGAGGTTGACTGAAAATGAGCAAACATCACGAGATATGTGTGTGGCAACATCTGGAGCTGCAGGCAGCAGGGTGAGGCTGGATTTTTGGAGGTTTACTCAAAACAATTGGTTGAGTGGTTCTATTTTACTGCTGCTGTGAATACTGTCATTACAAAATTGTCAGTCAAATCTCAAAAGAATAGAAGAAAACAAAGCACTATGAGGTGGGAGTGTGGGGACGGGGCTGCTTTGTGAGTACAGGAATTGTAAGAATTTAAGAACTAAATCAATGTTCAGGATTCTTTATAAGGGTTCTGGTTACTTTAAACTGCTCATTTGGCAAAATAACCGGCAAGTTTATCAGATCGTTCAATGTAATGGCTTATAGTGAGGTTCATTATAATACATTTTCCAAAAAAAAAAGATTATGACCAAACTGACTCTTTTGTATGTTCACAGCAGCTTTAATGAACCCCAAACTGCCAGTGCTGTGGCTTTGACACAAAGTAACTGTGTTGAAACTCTTTGCTGTGTAGGTTCAACAAAACTCAATCCCCCCAAGTGAGCTTCTTTACAGACTGCTTAGTTGGCAGTATGCAGTGCTTTCATTTGAGGTACAAAGCCTTATACACATTCTTTGGTGTGCATGTGTGTGACAGTGTGTGTCCGGAATTATGTGACTGGGACTTTGGTCTGTGTCTCCTCATCAGTTGATGCCCAGAAGGAACTTAAACATGACTCTAGCATTAGCCCAAAGTGATGTCAATCAGTGTCTTAGTGTACAGGGAGGAAAAGGCTATTTACATCAATAAGCATGTTAGTAATTTCACTTTAATATTATTTACACCTCTTTTATGCACTCTTTAGGCCTACAACTGCTATGTATCTTTTATCATAGGTAATACTTCAGGACTGAAATTTTGAGCAAATGTGAAAACATACAGGTATTTATTCTCAGAATGTACTGCATGAACCATCAGAGAGCATTTATTTATACCTAGGCGACACTAACTTTAATCTTTGAATATTTTGGTAAAATTTAGGGCTGTGCCCAATGATAATCTTGATTAATCAGCTGATTATTATTATTTTTTGCTTAATCAATTAGTTGATTAATCATCAATTAGTTGATTAATCACTGTCATTTCTGCCACAACGTCCATATATGCTTCCTGTGTGCACTCCTCCTGTTTCAGATCCAGTACACATCTCATCTCACCTACTCAGTCCTGAGAATGTCACCTTGTTATCCAGTCTCTCTACCTCAATATAACAAGTTCCCATAGCAAATTACAATAATGACCCATGAAACTTAAGCGTGATAGCTTAATCACATGTATTTATAACAATAAGACGTGGTAAAACACAAGTAGCCTTTTATACAAACGTACAAATAACTCAAAATAGCAGCATCTCCAGCATGAGAGGCTAACATGACCTGCTGCAAGTCCAAAAAAACTAAAAAATAACTTTGGTTAAAGTGACATTCAAGTACATAAATGTAAAAAACAATCCATCATGTTTGAAATCTTGCTGTGTCTCTTTGCAGACTGCCACCTCTTCAGTAGTAAGCGAAGCAACCACAGACAACAGAAGCAATTCTGCCCTCATTGCAGATACCAATGAGAATGTAGGTGTATATTTAAATAATGCAAATATTTGATACTATTTATTTTTTTAATAAATGTAATTTATTATTTTGAATAATTGGTGTAGCACTAGTTGAAATACATAAATATCTAACATTTATAATTATTCACTACGGCAATAATTGAATAATTTCAATTTCAATTTCAAATTTTTTTTGCAAATGCTAACATTGTTCTTTTTTGGAAGATTTGAAAGTTGTACAAAACATTGTCCAAGCAAAGTTGAAATAAATTTGTCCAATTAGATTAAAGGTAGCACATAAAATAATGCATTTAAAATTCTTACAGTACATAATGTTGCAACTGTTGCTCAGTGTTCTCCAAAATCTATGTAATTGTGACAAACAAAATAAAAACAAAGCAAAAATATGTGACATTTACATGACTCTAGGTACAGATCCCAGATCAAATGGTTTGGCATTTAAATCAAACTGACACAGAATACAAATGCCTGTCTTCACCTGAGCCTTCCTCATGCAACATGTATGGCAGCAATGCCAACTCTAAAAAAGGTGCACTCGGTAGTAAAATGCATAACAACAAAATGTTAGTAAATTAGCATGCATTTTAAAATGAAAGGTAGTCTCTCCTTTGTGCTCGGAACCTCCAATAGTATTAAGGACATGCAAATATCTCTTTCTCCATCCTTATCATCATTTATCATATAATACGTTCTAACCAATATCGCCTGATAGTAATAAAAACACATTTTGCACCATGTTTGCAGTTTGTTTAATGTGATGGCTATGGTGTCTAATATGTAATAATCAGGTTTCCAGTTAAGCATTTAATATAAAGAACATGAAAAAAACACAATGCATTTTTGAGTGACTGAAACTGTAAGCATTCATGTGGACTCACCTCTTCCTGTGCTGTAATGCTGCAGCTTGTCACTGTACACCGCCTCCTTGGTGTACGCTCGTTTCCTAAGGGAGCAGTGAATATTGAGAGCGAATATAAACGTTGACAGGATGAAAAGGAAAGACTGTTCGTGGTTTTCTGTATGGCCTAAAAATGCCGCAGATGAAATTGAATCACTTGCAGCGGGTTAGCAGTGGCAAGCGAAGTTTATGAAAATGAGCTGATTTTTAATTAGACCTTGATAGGATCTCTCTCCTTTTCATCTGTCTCCTCTGCCTCGGCATCAAAAGAGCCCAGCCTGTTTGATGAACACTTGACTTGCTTAAACTTGCACACGGCACAAGAGAAAATTTAACTTCCATATATTTTAAGTGGAGTAAGACAAGAATTTGACAAATTGACAAACTGCTGCAAGATGAGATTGGCCTAATAGGGTAAAGTGGAAGTTGTCACACTCTCAATGGGATGTAGCCATCTTTTTATAGCAATTTCATTTTTTCCTTTTATCTCTTCTATTGCTCGTTTGGTATCTTCGTTTTTGGCATTTTATCTAACTGCTTAGAGTAGAGGAAGACGGGACGCAAGGAAAGAAACGGTGGAATAACTACTGATTTCAATAAAAGTAAGACAATATTTTCTGTTTGACTTATTTTAGTAAAAACAGGTCTCATCATCTACCAATTTTACGACTGCATGTTAATTCGTAAACATAAAGTGAAATCAGCACTGATGCAAAGATTATCTGTGGGGAGTCTTATTGTGTAATTGACATCCTACTAAGGAAGATGGTCAACATGAATGGCTCAAGACATCTGAATACAAATCTTCATATTAAGAGTTAAACTCATCTGTTTTACTCAGCATACTCTACATGTAACAAGACCCATAACTAGAATAAAAATGAAGCAAGTGCACAATTCTCAAAGGATTTTTATCTAATTTATTTCAGTTTAACCAAAAGCTACGGATATGTCTCTAAATCAGTTAAGGATTATACTTATGAGATTAGATTTCCATTTAATATTATGTGGTTTAAAATTTCCAAATTGATAGTGTCTTAATTAATAATTTACATAACAGTAAAACTTTTTTTATGGAATACAACACACTTCATTTATATTAATGCTATAGTGTCAGCAACAGAAACTGGGAAAAAAGTGTTCTTTTTTAATTAAGGGACATTTGTATGAATTAATTTGCTAACTTTGCTGTGTGTCTTACAAGAAAGAGAAGTCAAAAATATGCTTACCTGCTGCACACAATGGAAATGGCAATGAGGGAAACAATAAAGACCACTCCAGCAGCTGCTGACCCCGCAATCAGAGGAAGCTGTTCTCTCAATTCAGACTTGAAATCTTCTGGGTTACACAAAGAAAAGACAAACAGGTAGTGAGAATGACTCAGAAGGATGTCCATGTTTCTTTGGAAGTGTACATATAGTTGGAGGATACTTTAGACATGAAGGGAGAAGTTTAAAAGCCAAATGAAACAAACAAACAAAAAAAAAGGTGTTGAACTGGCTGTACAAACAAAGGAAAAAAATATATAGACTTCTCTGCAGAGAGGTGCTGACCAAAATCCTGTGGGCACTTGCGAGACCAACTGCCATGCTGTGTCTGATTAGAAGACAGATACTGAGAGGGCGAGACATACGCAAAGCTGACAGCGAGAAAGACCGAGACAGAGCCTCCTTACTGCTGGGTCTATCATAAAACAGAGGACGAGGAAATATTTGTTCAAAGGTGGCTTCAATAAGAAAGTCGTCCACTGTCAGTCACACATAGCTCCTCACCATGCTTTAATACAGCCGTAGTTGACTGCAGTTGATCCAGAGGACAACTTAAAAGCCTGCCGGAAAGTGCTACACAGCAGAAGTCTCAGTCGTCATTTTGTGTGCCTGTCTTTCGGCAACTTTGACTCCAGGAGCACCGTAGTTAAAGTGAGGCATGATTTAGCATGCTGAAGGCAAATCAGCAGCTTCTAAATCCCATCCCCCGTGCAGAATGAACCTATTGGATTAAAGTGATAAAGGGAGAACTAATATATCTTTGGAGCTGTTTGAAATCTGCACTATATGAGGAAACTCAATGTGACAGGGATTGCTAACTCTTTTAACTTGCAGATTTATCAAAAATGTTTCAATAAAGCAACGTAAATGCTGTTCCATCCAGTTGAACTTCCCTGCAGGTTTTTTATTTTGTTATCTTTTGATGTATATTAGTTGTGAGAGGTCCATATAAACCTTCTATTTTGCCTTTATGAGAATAGAAACTTACCTTGACAGTTTGAAACCACACAAACATGTATTCAAATGGTAAATAGGTCCCCATTACCATCAAGTTTGTTGTTGAAGCCTGAGCTTGTTAGAGAACCGCAGGCCCGTGATATTAGTTTACGAAATGATGGACCAATCCCAATTCTGCGTGTTCGAAAGTGGCAGGAGAACACCATGCGAAAGTCAATAAAACTGCAGTGACATGAGGACAAAGGGGATTGCATGTCTTGAAGAAAGACAAAGAGCGGAAGAGCAGCGAGGTGTTTTCTTCATGAGGTAATGAAGCGGTTTGATGGCGGGAGAAAAGACTGGTAAGAGGGGCAGAAGGTGGAGGCGTGGGTGTTATCATCGGCTGTCCTCTAGTGTCTGCTGCTAATTGCCTTGACGGATGTCGTGCTATGGCAACCAGCCAGAGGATAAACGGTAAACACAGTGCGCGAGTGTGGCGCGTTTGTGCGGATGTCGCTGTGCGCACGTGCATGCGCGTATATGTGTAAGGGAGAGACAATTTGTGAGACAGGAGAGCAAAGGGGCCATGTCTGCACCACCACATCTGCTCTGCTCAGGTAAAGAGGCACAAAATGATCGCCTTCATCATCATCATTTATCCTTCCCATTTCCCTCTCCCTTAAGATCATTACCGTGTCCTACGCTGTTATGATCTTTATTAGTATTTATGCTAAGTGAGGGATTTCCCGCCTGCTTTACATTACAAATGACAAACTCGCAGACAAACCTCGCAAGTCAGAGCTCCAAATACACAGTCAAATGTTAATCCATTCAGACTGAATCATGCTGTGTTGATGGCAGCCCCAGTTCTCGTGCCTGGAAAGGCTATGGGGATGTAAAATGCCACCCTCACTGACACTGCTCACACACCTCTTTGCACCTGCAGTAACAAACATAGTTCCACAGGCCTGCCAGCTTACCAGGTGTTGCAGCCCCTCTTCAGTCCCTTTCCTTGCCAACAGCCCCCCTGCCGTCCGTGGCCAAAAAATAAATAAATAATCTCATCAACTACTAATCACAGTTATGTATTCTGGGACAGCTCTCCAGCAACAGAAGGGCTGGGTGAAAAACCAATTAGCTCAGCATTTTGGATAAAGCGCAGTTAGCTGTGCAAACAAAAGACTCTCAGCGTTCCACAGAGTGAAAGCTCCCGTACACACTCAAACCTGATCGCGAAGGAAATCAATTCCGCTGTTAAAATAGAAAGGCAATCAAATATTACAGATCTGCTTTATTTATCCAACCAAAATTAATGCGACAAGAGGAGGCACATGAATGGTAGAAAGAGATGGGTGTTTGTGTGTGAAAAACAGAATAACACAGAGGGAGGGAGAGAGACATAGAGGCAGACAGAGTAGATTTCTCTGGCTTTGCAATCCTTACCATCTGTGAGGGTTTGGAAGCACATCTTGCTGCTGTATTTGCCAAAGCCAGCCACAGTCCGCGCTCGCACCTGTACCACGTAGACAGTACCCGGCCTGAGGCCCTCCACACGGGCAGTATTCGCTTGGCTGCGCAGCACAGTGGAATTAATCTCTGCATGATCCTGAAAGAAAATTTGAACACATAGGGGCAGGTTAGGCATCACTAAAAGTGAAAAAAAAAAAAAAAAAAGATGCCGAGGAACATACAGTATTAGGGGTGCAACGATACAGAAAATTCAAAATTTGGTTCGGTTCGATACTTTAGTCTCACGGTTCGATGTTTTTCGATATAAAAAAGAGAAATGTCCATGCCCCTTTTAACTTGTAATTTATTTAAATTAATTATAAACATTTGTTTAACCTCAAAAGTACAGTTTTTCAATTAAATGTTGCTGAAAAAGCAAGTTTCTCGTTGGATCTGCATTCAAAAATGCAGCCTAGGTGGAGTAGTTGAACACAGATCCACTGATCCTTCAACACAGAGCATCTTCAGAAGACAAGTTGATAAAGTAAATTTTTAAAATCTGTACTGTTTGATACAAGTCTGTATTGAACCTAAAGCAATGTTCGAAACGGTTCAATACAGGTACATGTATTATGACCGTTCTTGACAAATTTTACAAGTGGAAAGAAGATTCTGAAAGCTTTGGAGAAATAGTCTAAAGAAAGTGGACAGAATTTGAAGAAATTAGCTAGGACTAGAAAATGTAGTGCTTTTAAACTCGTCATACTCGTCAGTTTGCAAAAATAAAGAAAGCAATTCTAAACAAGATGAAGTCAATTACAAAGCGGATAGAGTAATTGCATAGAAACTCTCTTGAAGCCAGTTGCTCACTGTAAGAACAGATTTATACACGTGACAATACATTTTCTTTCTAGTTTTCAAAATGTGCATTGTGAACTGTCAGCATTGCACAGAACATGGCTGAAAGACAAAAGAAGACCTGGACAAGTCGCACAAACAATGCTCTGTTTCATTCTGTACTACACATGCAAAATACATTATTTAAAATGATACTTTCCCACATTTAATAAAGAACAATTGGAAGATTAACAAAACATCTTTGTGTATTTCTGTTTAAACATACTCTATAATACAGTATAACTGGAATAAACCAAATATTACAAATGTCTGTCATACGTGCTTTGTGACAACAGACCCATTTCACCAAGCAAATACATTAAATTTTTATTAAATGTATTAAATATTTTTAAGCAGCCCTTGCTTTTTGGAGCTTTATTTGTAGTATGTTACCTTGTTGTTATATATATTTTAAAACTGTTATAACCATTTCAAAAATACCATTTCACTCTTAAAAGCAAGCATGAATCTTTTTGGCATTTTGTTTATAAAAAAATGTTGATTAATTTAAATTTGGACTTATACGTAGATGCTTATGGAAAATTCAGTTACCCATAAATTATGTTTGTTGTCTGGTATCGCTTTGCCTTTGACACAGCTAGTCAGGCAGTCTGCTGCAGCAAAATCCAGGACTTTCAGTAGGTACAGGATCTGCTACAGGGTATCAGTAATGACTCGAGGCTGTCACCTTCCCATAACACAAAGTGACTATGACAGCCAGAAAATAAGACTGCACCTACACTACACCCACCACTGCAAGCCGCTGAAAGCTTCATCCTTACAAACCAGAGTGGACAGTTGCAGGCAAATGTGCAAATTACTTTGTGCCACTAATACAGCATAAATAAAAGTGGTCTTTGGTGAGCAAGCCATTGTTCACTGCTCAACTAGTGCTTTTTCTGAAACATGTTGGAATTCTATTAGGAAAAAAACGAGCTTAGAAGAGTGTAGAGGGGAAAAAAACCTGGCAAGGAAGAAGGTAGGAAAAGTGAAGTAGGAAGGGTGTACGTGTGTGTGGTTTTGTGTGGTTGTGTGTGTGTGTGTGTGTGTGGAGGGGATGAAAGATGGCAGGAAGCGATAAGAAACTCGAGGCAGAGGCAACCCACACTGAAATCATTATCCAATCTGATTGGTGTAATTGAATCATTCCGGTTGCTCCGTCACTAAGCAGACGAGGTAAACACAGCTATGAAATCTGCTTCCCCTAACCCCACACACACACGCGCGCGCGCGCTCACATAATGATGTGTGCAATCACATTAACTCTTATTGGACACTCTGGGCTTGATGAAGACAAATGTTTGGGCTCAGGATGTGGAAGCATTACAGTGTTTCATTCATTCTGCAAGAGGAAAAAACATATTTATAAATGGGAAGCTGAATATAACCGGTTTAGAGGGTTTAATCATTTCACTCGCTTTTTTAAGTCATATTATCAAACAAACTGTTATATTTTTTTTCCTTCAAAATGCTGCAAACTGAAACGTATGAGAGTTGACGTCAGAGCAACAGCTTGGGCTTTTGCAAGAACTTAAAGCACAAGAAGCCCCTTGAGAGACTAGTACCACAGTCAAGTATTCATATGGTCGAATCTATGGTTGAATGCACCTGTACCCATTGGGGTCAACATTTGCCTATGCCTGCTATTTCTTTTCCAAATCGCACCTCCATCTGTTGCATATGAATGGAAGACAGGTGAGCAAACAGATGGCAAACTGCCAACGGGTGCACTTCCCTTGAGGGAGCACAAGTTCAGAATGGTTTCCTCATGCTGCCTGTCAAATGGGGATTATGCCTGATATACACACACACACACACACACACACACACACACACACACAAACTCACACTCTCCCTCTCTCTTGCACACACACACACATCTGCCACTTAAAAATGAGCTGGCATTTGGCACTCCAGCAGGCTTGGAGACGGCCAATAAAAGGCCTGTGCCAAGAGTGACTTCCAGCTATGAGAGGTCCTCCCCTGCTGCCAGTCAATTGGGGATTAGAAGGACCACACCCCAACATGCTAAATCAGGAGTGAGTTGCAGGTGGGAAGGCAGATGGTGGAACAGCCAATCAGAGGCTCTGCCAGAGGTGACAGACAGGAAGCACTGTGGGAAATTTTGATCTCTGTAGCTTTCAGGAAGATGATTTAAAAACAAATCAGGTTTAGCATCTTTATATTATAAATATATTTGAATATTATGCAATACATATTATTGGTTATTTGGTGCTGAGCGCCTCTCATTGACTGAGCAAGTATATTCTGCTGTTTAGCTTTAAATTTTGAATTTAGCTAATCTTACTGGTTTTACATTTTCTGTTAAATATATATACTGTATTGTTTACCTAAACAGCCAATTCTAATCATGGCCTTTAGTTGGACTGCTGAAGAGCAAATGCTTTTGCACTATTTAAAAACATTTAATTTGTTTCTTAATAGCAAAAAAAAAAAAAAAAAACAGTTGTTTATTTTATGTTTTTTTATTTATACTTTTTGTTTGTGGTTTTTTTTTTGTTTGGTTTTTTGGAATGAACTGCTGAGGAAGATCCTTTTTATACTATTTTCTCTCTTTGTCACCATTAATTTTTCTAATTAGTTTGTTTTCCAGCCAGAAGCCCATCTCTTGTGAGTCATTCATAAAACCTATGCTGTTATAAAATACTTTATGGTAATCTGAACAATACAATTATACAAATAACTTTACTTCATTTCATTTATTGTGTGCATGTGTGTATAACGCCCATTTGTGTGTCTGGTTAAAAAAAAGCTGTGCCTTCAAACCATCATGGACAGCATGGCTACTTGGCATAAAGACACACATGGTGGGGTACCATGTGTCCTCTTCACAGGCTCAAACACTTGCATGCATGTAAATTGCAGGCACACACAGCATTAAAGGGGTTTATAAGAGGACATTAGCACGCTATGTGTGCAAAGTGAAAATAAAGAAATGCCAGTCATTAATATTTCTGATTAAAATATACTGCCTGAAGCAAAAAAAAAAAAAAAATAGAGAAGAAATAGCTCTAGCAAATTAAATCTCAAAGACTGGAATTGTTTTTATTAAAATGCCAAATAATTACCACTGACTTGTTTTTATATCTAAAGGAAAGCAAGTAATTTGTATATCAATATGATCTTCTACTACAAAAAACCCTTTACGCTTCATAGACTGCAATTTGGCAAAGCTGCACATGAAACACTAATAAGTTTAGTAAAACACAGTTTAGAACAATCATCTTATGTTCATTAAACATAAAGAGAAGTTTACTGAATCTGCCTCAGATCTGTAAGCTTTATGTTATCTGCTCGTTTGTTTGTTTGTACTCCATAACTACCTCCCTTTGAGATTTTTCATCATATGCATTCATTTACCTGGAAACTGACTGAGTGTGCTTGTTGGGAGACAAACAAAGAGGAAAAAGAAGAAAGCCTGAAGGAAGCAATGTGAATACCCCTGCTGGGGGATTTAGGGAGAGCTGCAAAAAGCCCCACTTTACAAAAGTTCCTTAAGAAAGGTAAACTTTGTAAAACATCTGTGTTCCTGAAAAAAAAAGTGCTTGAATTGATGGTAGAAAAAGAAAAGAAAACACTTCTCATCTGTGGTTTTGTTAATTAGATGCAAAACACCTGAGAGGTCTTAGTGGTTTTTTTTACTCTGCAGTTAGTGAGAGGGTCAGTATTTTGCAGTTCTTGATGACACGTCATAAAACTTTGGATTTGCTTTGGATTTTCTCACACTGCACCATGACATTGCTGTTGTTAACCAGAAAGGACACACCTGCACTGCAGCTGCCCCCCCCCCCACCCACACACACACACACAGGCAGAAATTCACACACAGATGCACACACCTTTTACTCTGACACCATCAGAACTATCAGCAGCCAGAAGCGGTGGCTGCTCTGCTCCAGCCTAATGGAGGGCCTGACCTCTGGTATGCCCAGTTATTTCCACCCTTCCTAAATTTTCAGGCAACAAGATGGGGGAAAAAAGGGATGGGGAAAAATGGAATCATAGAAGAGCATGGGATTTGAGATTTTCCCTGCAAAATTTGAACTTATTTAATTTTTCTCCACACTTTTCAGGGTCCTGGGACCACTTACTTTGTAATAAAGAGGCAGGCTGAGGAAGAGAGTGCCACCTGCTGAGTGAACACCCTTCAGCACTTAGTAAACGTTTCAGGTGAAAAATAGTCTTTTCAGAATCAGCTATAGCTTTTCTTGCCTTATTGCAAGGCTCCTTCACATTTTCAATGTCACACATTTTACTAAACTCAAATGTTCTGCATTTTTGAGCTACTTTTGATGTTTAAATGTTCAAAAATAAACTGTCAAGGCATTTTATTATCAGGATGTTTCAAACATCACAAGAAACCACAAGCTGTGCACAAGAGATGAGCAGCAGGGAACATCACTTTTGAAAATGAAAATTTGTATTATTATTTTCTCTTTTTTTCGAATCAAAGTCTTCTCTAACACATGATCATTTTGGTTAAACTATGCTCAAATTTAGAACGAGGAATAAAAAGAAAGAAACTGGTTTCACAATGTGATTGTTGGTCATTGTAGACAACATACTTTGTGATGAAAGCATCATCAGAAAATCTCTGGTCCTGTTGGAGGTCTGTGATTATTTAGTGCCCAGACAACCAGCAGTCAACAAATTTTAGAAACTGCACAATGTAACTGTTGCTGTGACCACTATCTTTTTTTATTTTCCCATGTGTGACCACACCCACATCTCTTTTTTTCTCAAACACATCCCTTTTTTATTTTTTTAGAGTCTGTATCTAATATTAACAAAGTTAATGTTGGGATAAGATTTATCTCTGGTCTTTGTGACATTTTCGATTTTGCTGCAGCAAGAAGTCATACAGTCTGACAGCTAGTAAATCTGACATTTTACATTGTGACACAGCTTAGTACCAAAAGGTTATAATATTGAGACCCACAATGTGGTATGTACAAGTTCTTTATAATTTTTCAAATCTCACAGTGTGAACCAGCCTTTGAGAACGGGCTATCATTAGACCTAAAAGTAGCTCACGGTATATGTCTGCTGTGACAAAGAGTCACTGATTGTGGCCAAAACATTGAAACAATCAATTTTGGAGCAGGGAACAGTGTTTCTCTATTGGATTAATCCAGCAATCAATGAGATACATAAAAAGAAAACCCTTCCATCTATCTGTCCAGCTATCCTTACATTCATCCATCCATCGAGAAAGATTTGGTGAGTAATCAGGTGTAAAAACACACCTCTACTGACATTTCAGTCAGCAGTGTCTAACAGAAGGAAAGTCTGTTTAGAACCTGTGAAAAGCCTTGTCAGATCCAAAATACAGAGTGTCAAAAGAGGACCACCAAAGGGGAAATCTCATCTCGACAGCCCACTGTGTCACAAAGCAATCACTCTGACTCACCTTCAGTGTCTTACTCACACTCGCATGTGCAACATTTTCAAGACAGATAAGACATTTCCAGACAGAAACGCATCGCTGGAAATGTAGACTTGTTCAGAGAGACGGTGTAAAAGCAGAACTTCTCTTGTCATCTGAATGATCCCTCTGCAATTAGCAATCTTGTCCTTGATAATTTTCCAATTTGTGATTATGCCGTGCTCATTTGTTTGTTGAAGGATGTGTTACATAAACATAAATAGGATTGGGTTTCATTGATATTCATGAGCTAATGGGGGGCTGTATAAGTGTTATTTACATGACATTAAGCTGTCTGGCAGATAAGGTTTTGTCAGGGCCACGGCAGTCGGATTGAGTTTCATGAACCGCATGAACTGTGCAACGCCATCCGGGAAAACAGAAAACATCGAAGCTATTATTGAACAACTGTGTATCCAAATGCAGCATCATTTCAAAACATGATTGTTGCTCATTCTGACTGAAAATGTTTACTGTGGCAAAACTATTCTCAGAAAGTGTTGTGAGTATTGATCCAGGAGCCCCAGACACAATGTGTTTGTGAGAAGTAAATAACTCAATGGGAAGAAAACAAAACAAAAAAGTAAAACTATATTGACTATTATCTTACATCAAAAGCAGTGAATTAGGACCAAGTCCTAAAATGACTGACTGGGAAAAAAAGACGCTAGATTAACCTTGCTACATCGATCAGCTTTAGAAGGACAAACACAAGCACAAACAAGTAAAAAAAAAAAAAAAAAACTCAAGTCTCCAGTCTCTGAGTATCATTATGTCCAAGGCCTTGGGAAAAGCCTACAGGTCAATACTGGAGCAGTATAGCCACTGAAGGGAAGGACTGGTGACTTAATAAAGCAGACGTATTGTGTGTGAGGAGACAGGTCGATGCGACTCCCTCTAGATGCAATGCATTTTCACAGCGGGACAGGGTTACTGCACTGTGCAGAGTGAGCCTGGAGCAGAGGTCAACCTATTCACTTCATCAGCAGAAGAAACCAAAGAACAGTGGGAGAGATGGAAGGAACACAGGGACAGAACATATTATCAACCCAGGGGACTGCTCACAGGTATCCAGGACAGCCTGGACTCCGAGGCGGTGCACACTGCTAGCTTTGCATATGCAGAGTCAGAGACAAAGGTGACTCCACACACAGCTTACCTTCTCATAGTATCGCAGCTCATAGTCGAGAATGATCCCATTGGGTTGCTCCGGTTGAGGCCATGACAGTGTGAAGCTATTCATGGTGGAGCTGATTTGGTGCATGATGGGAACTATGGATGGGGCTGCAAGAAACAGAGAGAGTTTACATGAAACCAGCATTTCAACATAAACTGGAAGGGACTATAGAATAATGACCATAAAAGGTGTTGTGAAATGTTGTGATGTTCAATATAATGAGACAGATGCATTCAGGGATGGGCTTCTGTTTTGCAAACTCTGATGAAAATATACAGTTGAAAATCAATAATCCAGTTATTTCCATTATGTCCCCCAAAATATTCTGACTTAGTATTCTATATGTATTTTACCTGCTGCACAGCTTCTCATCTGCATACTTTAAACAGTTGGCATACTTAAATGATGTTGATTTACCCACAGTGTTTTTTACTGTATGTCTGCAAAAAATAGATTGTTGTATCAGCTGAGCTATTGGGGAAAAACTTCATCTTCTGTGTATACATAGCTCCAACAGCAAACATCACCTAAAGTTTCATAGTTTAGCATCTTAGCAGGTTCAGATACCTTTAGACCAGATGTACCCAAAGTGGGGACTGTGGAAAAAAAATTGGCCAGACATTTGATTTGGGAAAAAAAGGCAGGCCATCAAACTTAGTGCTAGCTTAATCATAAAATAAACAAATAAAAGGACTATACTTTAAGAAAATTATTTATTGTATTATATTATTGCATTTGGCCTGCAGACCTCACAAAACTTTTCATTTTGGCCCACTCCGGGGAAGAAAAATTGGCCGCCCCTGCTTTAGACAATGCTAGTTTTCAACTTCTAACTACCAGTAATCAATTTTTTTTTATTTCATTTGATTTTTCAAAGTTTTCTCAAGTCCCTTTATTTTTATAGTAGCACATTGGAGACATTAAATTTACATGACATTTTTATTTATATCAAATTATGCAATTTTACCTACATACAGCAGACTACCAGTATTCTTTACAAAATACTGCAGACATATTTGTGTCAGCCAACAATACAGATGCTGAACTCAAAAAAATTACATAATAAAACAACAACAAAAACATCTAGGTGAGACGAAGAGATTGAGAAACTGATGAAAATGAGGAGAAGAAAGCAGCGGAGCAATGAATAAAGTTCTTAGTTCTTGGTTTGAGTCTCACCTTCAGTTAAGATCAGTTTGTCTCTAATTTAACTAGAATTGTCTGGCTTTAGTCCAGCAAGCATTTAGTTTAAATTCAATCTGTTGTTGGGCTGAGTAAGACTGAATACAGGCGTACTAATGGCAAATGTCCAAAGTATCCATCATGTCCGGCATCTAAATAAGCAATACTTCAATGAACTCTCTAGTGTGGTGTTGCATTTCAAGAGGCCGGGAGTCACACTGGCTTCTCTTCATTTACATAAAGTTGAGGTCAGGGCTGCTTTATGCAAATTAGGGTCAACCAGCACGTACTTACAGCCCCCGGAGACCCAGAGAAAACTAAACCTCAGCCAATCTAGATTTAAACAATATTCAGCTCCTGTGTGGGTTATTTTATCCTAACATGTTTCAAGTAATATATATTTTGCTAAACTCTTTGGCAGGAGATTTTTTTTTAAGCCAAGACATGCCCAAAACTGATAAGCTGTGCAACCTTTCATGTCGAAAAACCACAAAGATGCACTTACTAAATAGCTTTAGCAAGTATGAACTTAATAAAGATATAAAGTGTCTTAAAGTAATTTGTTTTAAAATCTTGGCTATCAGTTTAAAGTTTTCTATTTGTTCTTATTAGAATATCTATCTAAACATGTTTATGTAAAATTCAGTGGGGTGCCAAAGTTTTGGCAGTCTTGTTAATTTTATTGATTTACCTTTATAAATCATTGATTGTTTGGATAAAAAAATCAGTAAAATATTTCATATAGGGAACAAACACAGTGATATTTGAGAAGTGAAATGAAGTTTATTTGATTTACAGAAAGTGTGCAATGATTGGTTAAACAAAATTAGGCAGGTGCATAAATTTGGGCACCAAAAATAAAACCTTACATCAATATTTAGTAGCTCCTCCTTTCGCAGAAATTACAGCCTCTAAACGCTTCCTACAGCTTCTAATGAGAGTCTGGATTGTGGCTGAAGGTATTTTAGACCATTCTTCTTTACAAAACATCTCTAGTTCATTCAGGTTTGATGGTTTCCAACCACAGACAGCTCTCTTTAAGTGACACCACAGATTTTCAATAATATTCAAATCTGGGGACTTAGATGGCCATTCCAGAACGTTCTACTTGTTCCTCTGCATGAATGTCTTAGTAGATTTTGAGCAGTGTTTATGGTCGTTGTCTTGTTGGAAGATCCAGCCCTGGCTTCAGCAGCTTCAGCAGCTTCAGCTTTGTCACTGATTCCTGAACATTGGTCTCCAGAATCTGCTGATATTGATTGGAATCCATGCGTCCCTCAACTTTAACAAGATTCCCAGTCCCTGTAGTGGCTACACAGCCCCACAGCATGATGGAACACATTTCACTGTAGGTAGCAGGTGTTTTTCTTGGAGTGCTGTGTTCTTTTTCCTCCATGCATAACGACCCTTGTTATGTCCAAATAACTCTATTTTAGTTTCATCAGTCCACAGCACCTTATTCCAAAATGGAGCTGGTTTGTCCAAATGTGCTTTAGCATACCTCAAGCAGCTCTATTTGTGAAGTGGGCGGAGAAAAGGCTTCCTCTGCATCACTCTCCCAAACAGCATCTCCTTGTGCAAAGTGTGCTGAATAGTTGAACGATGCACAGTGACTCCATCAGCAGCAAGATGATGTTGTAGGTCTTTGGTGCTGGTCTGTGGGTTGACTCTGACTGTTCTCAACATCCTTCACTTCTGTTTATTCCAGATTTTTCTTGGTTTACCACTTCGATCCTTGACTTGAACTGTGCCTGTGATCTTCCATTTTCTCACAATGTTTCTCACAGTGGAGACTGAAAGCTGAAATCTCTGAGATAGCTTTCTGTATCCTTCCCCTAAACCATGACKGTGAACAATCTTTGTTTTCAGCTCATTTGAAAGTTGTTTTGAGACTCCCATGCTGCCACTCTTCAAAGAAGATGCAAAGAGGAGAAAAACTTACTATTGCCCCCATTAAATACCCTCTCTCATAATTGGAGTCACCTGTTTATGGAGGTCAAGGGTCACTGAACTTAACAAACCAAATTTGAGTTCCAATAATTAGTTCTAAAGGTTTTGAAATCAATAAAATGACAACAGTGCCCGAATTTATGCACCTGCCTAATTTTGTTTAACCAATTATTGCACATTTTCTGTAAATCATATAAACTTAATTTCACTTCTCAAATATCACAGTGTTTATCCCCTATATGATATATTTAACAGATTTTTTTATCTGAACAATCAATGATTTATAAAAGGTAAATCAGGAAAATTAACAAGTCTGCCCAAACTTTCGCACCCCACTGTATGTGTGATTGTTTTTTATGGCTTAACTACATATCTAATCTTAAAATTGTTCTTTGATTATATTTAAGACATGTTCAGTAAATGATATTTAGAACAAAATCAGCAAAGTCAAACTTAAAAAAAACTATTTTTGAATAATATAAGCAACATTTTAGATTATAGTTTAAATGTGTGGCCTGAAATACAAAATATCACAAAAAACAATGAAGACTGATAATCAAATTAATTAGGACACTTAAAATAAAAAGCCTACTGCTTGCAGTGTGCAACACGACCCCATCTGTTTATGAATTGCATGTTATTTGTTTTATTGAAGTGAAATTAGTCTTGTGTTCAGCAGCACCAAATTCTTCATCCTTCAGCTTAACACTTAGCTGCACACAGATGCTCTTCGTCAGTTCAACCATTTTTGTCCTCTGCTCTGTGAGCTCTGCCATTCTTCACTCTTCACATAAAAACATATGATGGATGTCATCACAAGTTGTGAAAGAGTGCAAATATTGTTTTTGTGTAGCTTTGTATTTCTAAAATTTGACTCATAATCAAGTCCAAGAATAAAGCTGATTGCCTGGAAATAAGAGTTGTAAAGTAACTAAGTACAAATACTTTGTTACTGTACTTAAGTAGAAATTTTGGTTATCAGTACTTGAGTAATTATTTTTCAGCGTACTTTTAACTTTTACATTTTTACACAATTATCTGTACTTTCTACTCACTACATTTTCTAAAAAAAAGGTAAGAAGTAGAAAGTCGTTACTCCTATTTTATTGAGTTGTTATTACTTGAAAAATACTATCCTGATAAATTGTGTCTCCTGGATAGAGTGAATTTAATTGTGGTTGGATGATAAGTATAAATATATACCATGCTGACACCCTATTAGCTTGTAGACAACCCATCACAGCTGCATGCAGTTAAAAGAAAATATTTTTTGGAGAAGTCACCTCCCAATAAATGTCATTTTGGAAAATTTAACTGCTCACTTTTACTCAGTACTTTTCCTTTTAATACTTAAGTAGATTTTGTGTCAGAAATTTACTTTTGATACTTAAGTACAAAAAATATCAGATACTTTAAGACTTTTACTCAAGTAATATTTTTAGAGAAGACTTTAACTTTACCAAAGTATTTTTATGATCAGATACTTGTACTTTTACTCAAGTATCACTTTGAGGTACTTTATACAACACTGCTGGGAATTGTGACTTTAAAACTGTGTAGCCTTTTGTGTACGTGTCAGGTTATTTATCACTATAAAAAACTAAATATCCAAGCATCATAAATGTTTGAATCATGGAAGGGTAAAATAAACTAAAGCTTCAAATCTAAAAGCTTATCCAATCACAACCTAATCAAATTAATTTGCAAAAACACAAGTCTGGTTAAATTCCAATTCTGTTCTCCTTATCTGCACCCATATAAACAGAACATTACAAGGCCAAGCTCTACTTGTCACTTCACAGATATTTGTTGCTTCACCTGATCTGCACTCACCATCTCTCTGAATAACTCCTATCATTAAAAAGCATCTAAGATTTCCCATTAGTAAAAACCTTTGTGAAAAAATTAATTGCCAATTATGTTTTTTGTAGGAAACTGGGCTTGTTCCTTAGTTTTATTTGATGTTAGTATTTTATGTTTTGATTGTCAGATCATTCTCTAAAGTGTGAAAACACAAATGTGATCTTTTTTATTTTATATGGATTATGCTCTGTTTACCTCCCTTGTTTTTTTTTAGCCCTCTCTTCCCTCCCTCATCCTCTCCACAGAGAGTGAGAGGACTGAGCTTCACCCCACTGCACTTCTTCCAGCCTCTCCACTTCTCAGGCTAGTTCACGTTCCACTGACCAGGGCTGTGGCTGCCTGGGTCGCATTATCAATTACCGGCCACAAGCACACTGTTCCTGACAGACCCCAGGGGAGGGGTGCGCCACTCAGAAATTCCTGCAGTGAGAAAAGTGGCTGGGGAGGAGAGCTTCACCCATTGTTCCCAACCCAGTTTATCCCCTCAGATGTAAAGCGATATGCAAAGTTGAAGGAAAATAAATCAGTTTGCTTCTCTATATTTTTTAGGCATGTTATGAAGTGGAGTCTTGATGAACTGTAAACTCATCTCAGATTGTTTCTATGAGTTCACCGCTGTGCCTTGGGCTGCTAGAGTTTTCTATTTGTATTAGCTAAAACTGATGCAGCAGAACTCTCTCAATGCCATCAAGTGATGTAACAGCAGACGCTGCTGTTCTGGAACAAGAAGCTGGACAGAGCTAAATAAGCACCGTGTGTACATTTTATTTGTACCCTTATGACCTATGTGTGAGCCTGTCAGAGACAATGTGCCATCCGCATATGAGGGTGAGATTCAGCTCAATGAAGCAGCCCTGTCCCCTCTCCAACTGCACCCCCCCCCCCCCCCCCACTCCAATTGTCACCCTGGGACAATGATGCTGACAGTGATTGGTGACTGTGTCCCACACTCCTCTCTCCTCCCTCCATCCCGCCCATCCCTTGTTCCTGTGCTTCACTTTTATCTGGCCCCACTTGCAGCCCCTGGCTTTTAATGCAGAGCCAGGCTCACCATTAATCAAAGTCAAAGCCTCCAAGCATCTGACTTAGAGAGCGGGACGAGGGGGAGGAGGAGGAAGGAGGGGCAGAAAGAAGAATAAGACGAGATGACGATAGAATGAAAAGCTTATTTACCTTTGTAGGTTTAATCAGCTGTGGAATACAAATATGTTGGATCGTGCAAATGCATTTTTGGCACTGACCTGAGCTTCTGGTTTCATTATAGAATATTCACAAAAAGTTACCATTATTCTACTTTAATAACACACCTATAGCTTTGTTGATGTGCAACAATGGTTATATAAAATATTTATATAAAACTTGTAGTAAAATTTTTAAAAATTGTGAAACTCCATGCACTATAGATTGTCTTTACTTGTAGCAAATTATGTTCAGCTGAGCACTACTCAGGCTATTCACAGTTGAATCCCCATGTATTTTCAGCTACTTGATACATGTGTTTGATGCAGACCTTCAGTAGAAAGTATTTTTTTTTCAAGACAAATTATCCCTGACAACATTACAAGGACAAAGTTCACTTCAGTTTCACACAGTCTGTCTACAGCAGTTTGCACCAGCAGAGGAGTAGGCCTTTGAATAGCAAACTGTTTCAAATCTTCAAATGTATGCAACTTTATTCTTAGGTCATCAAAAGTTTGAATTTGTTTAGTACACTTAAGATGCTCTGGCACACAAAAAATGAAGTTTGGTACTTATCTCAATTTTGGGGTCAATGTTTAATACAGAACTGCTACGAGAGGAAAAAAGAAACAAAGAGTAGACCGGGTATAGCAAAGTGGGATTTGTTAACTGGTAACTTCACTATGAAATTAAAACATGAACAAACTCATATTGTACTGCTTTAGTCATCTAATTTAAACTGTAAATAATGTCCTACAAGCTGTGAATCAAACAAAAGTGTCTGTAAACTTCAAAACTTAAATAGTGCAAAGGTTTTCCACTTAGCCATTCACTTTGCTCTGGTGCAGAGTGCTTTGATATTATACTGGCTCTGTTTTTGTCTTTACACTTTACAAAGAAATAATAAAGATGTTTGCCCTCTTCAGAAACTGAGTCGTGATCACCTGTGACTAACATTCTTTTTGTTGATTTCAGACACCTCTCCATGACATTTGTATTGTAACGGTTCAGTTTTTTCTTCTGTAATTTATGTTTTATTTTTGTAGGTTTTTTTTTTGTCATTGTGAGATTTTTCTTTTATACGTTTGTTTCAAACATGTATAAAGTAAATAAATAACATATA
>NW_013952408.1:5514013-5515644 GCF_001266775.1 Austrofundulus limnaeus | reverse complement strand
ATATATATATATATATATATATACACACACACACATGTTAAGTTGCTCTTTTTTTCAGACAGTCCTTTCATGTCAGAACCAAAAATCTCAGGTAATCCCAGAAAAAAATTCTAAATAATGAACAAAATGTTTGTAGATACTTACAATTGTGCCAAAACCTTATTCCACTTAAAATTGTAATGCATATAGGCCATATACATGACCATAGGCACCATTCAAACTGTTCTTTCTCTATAGTGCACTTGAAGTTTGTCCTTTAACATGGTGTCACACTAGTGAACCATGCAGGCTCCTAAAATGGGACCCAACATCTCAGATGAAGGGAACAACCTATAGTCGTGTGCTATGCCTCAGTCAAAGGCATATAGGTTCGACTTCCAGCCACCTTATTACCAGAGGCTCAGAGGGCCAAACCAGCCATGACTACAAGGTAATGGGTCTTTCTCAAACATCTTAAAGAGGGATCAGTTCAGCACCGGGAATTTCTCTCAACTACCCATGGCTTGAATTATTTTTTTTCAAAATCACATTATACGTGGAGGATTTTGAACACAGCTTTATACGGTTTCATTTAGAAAACCGGGGGGGTGGGGTGGGAGGGGGGAGAAGAAGCAGTCTACACAGCTTGCACATAAATTCAGATTAGCAGCCACACATAAAGACGCAAACACATATATTATATCCCATTCTAGAGTGAATGGAAACATTAAAATTTACAACTGAGCCTAGAAGCATTCATCCTCAAACATTTTTTTCTTCTATTTAATAAATCAGTAGATAATACCTCACCTTTTAGGTTTAGGGACAGGATGTAACATTCTTAAGAACATCTGATAAAATAAAAAAAAGTCATGTCAGGGAGTTCTGCTAAAGAAATCTCTTAACATAATGGAACCCTGGGACACACAGGCTCCCACACAATGAGAGGGAAGAAACAAGAAAAAAAAAAGGAGGGAATATCCCTTAAACAAATGTAAACTAAAGAGACATAATGAGTAGTGTCTTGAATATCGTCCACAGGCATGTTTGCTTAACATTTCATCTGATTTTAGAGCTCCACTGGGAGCAGATCTCTTTAATTCATCTAGCTGTTTGGATTTCAGTCTAGTGCTCCGGAGCTCACTGTCTTGAACACAACCCACCCTAGCAGACTTGCCCATAGAAGGCTGAGGATAGTGGTGTTTGCATTTCTGCGGGAATAGCTCTTCAAACATCAGATAAGCGGAGGAGGATTGTTTGTAGATATAATTGGCATTCTGTGGTCGGAAAGATTGTTGGCACATCATTTAGGTCAAGAAGGCAGACTGAATGATCAGGGAACTGGTGTGTGAGCTGGCAAAGAGAACTTTTTTTTTTTGTTTGCATTGAGGCTGCCACATGTTTACCTTTGGCGCCATTTAGATTTTTTTTGTTTGAATTCACTGGAAGTAGGTGGTGTCTTATTCTCCCTAATCTTAACAATATGACAAAAATGTCATTATTTTATTGGCTAACGTAAATGAATATGACTAAAACCAGGTCAGGACTGAGTAATCACTATAGAAAGTTTAGTAGATTAACTTTGTGTGTGTGTGTGTGTGTGTGTGTGTGTGTGTGTGTGTGTGTGTGTGTGTGTGTGTGTGTGTGTGTGT
>NW_013952408.1:5512717-5513948 GCF_001266775.1 Austrofundulus limnaeus | reverse complement strand
TATATATATCTTTGTCTGGGACAGATGGATCCATGACCTAACACTTCTGTATCAAGTCAGCCGGCATAATCATTCATGCATGCCAATGASTTTGTACGAGCAAGGCTGTGGAGAACTTTTTTTTGCATGTGTTCAAACACTCTGTTTTGTTGTTATTTAGTTTGCATGAAACTTGCATATGAAATTGAGTGGACGATTGTCACGCTTCCTAGAAATGACCATGTATCCTTTTTCACTACAAGGAACAGCAACCATTTTGTACCAACAAAAACGCTGGCTTATATTTCACATGTATCTGTGGTTTTAGTTAGTTTCTTCTGTACACTTCTGCAATGTCGATGGCATTTTTCAAACCCCTGTCGAGGCTGGGAACAGTGCAATTACCCGGCGACAAAAGGACCACAAAAGGCTGGACACAGGCTTGGCAGATTACTGGAGGACACCTCATTACTGCAGCAGACTTCAACAATAGGTCTTGGCAATGCTTCCTCTACATCTATCTGTCAAGTGTGCTATTAGCCTGTCAAATAGGTACAGTCAGCACCATTAGGCCACCTTGATAATCAGACCTATTTACCCCCTCATTTTCCCCTCCTTCACTGTCACAGTCTCTGGGTCTGGTAGAAAAAAAAATCTGTGCCCCATTTTTTCATTCTGCCTTGTCTTTTTTCCAATCCTTCCCTTATGTCATTCTTCAACAAAGACAAGTGCAGCTGGTCGTTATGATCCTCTAAAAGTTGATGTAATCAAATTTGGTATGACATTGACTGGTCAGGGAAAATTTCATTTTGAAAATATACTTCAATACAATAAAATAAAGTAAAAAAAAAGATCTGGATAAAGCAATTACTCTCTCTTTGGTCCCTGAGATGAATGTAGAGTAAGCTCATTCTACAATTAATGGTAAAATTGACCAAAATGAAATTAATTTAATGTTTGCTATTCCATCACGAGATGAGAAGATGTATTTGCAGACCTAAGTGTTCATCTGCACTGGATAGAAGACATAATAGAATACATCACAGAGCAGAAACAAAGTTCCACAAAGACAGACTGTTATGAGAACATTCAATACTTGGACTCAGCTGGACATTTCTTGTCTTTGACCACATATTGACTAATATTCATTATTAACACACTAATTTACAGTTAATAACATTATTCTACTAACCAAGTGAAAGACCTAATTATAAGTTTGTTTAAACTGCATCTTACATTAACAACCCAGAAT
>NW_013952408.1:5507824-5512682 GCF_001266775.1 Austrofundulus limnaeus | reverse complement strand
AAGTTACAGTAACCTTGACTTGATTTTATCTGGCTTGGGTCAGACCCTAACATGTATTTTAACAAAGCCTGAATCATATTTATTGTAGACACAAATGTGTTCATTCTATTTTTAAAATATTTCTCCACTATAAACTATCTTCTACTATTTCATTGTGCTTTTAAAAAAAACTGATTCTGTAATTCTGTCATTGGCTACAGTAAATATAAATCAAAGAACACATTCATTAAATTTTAGTTCTTAAAGGACTAAAAAAATGTGTTTACATTTTTAACCACCTGAAACCACAAACAGAAACCGTTTGTTGAATGAAAAAGTCAGATATCAATAATAAAAAAAAGCTTTTGTTTAGACATTTTTCAAAGATTTTTAAACCACTCTGCTCTTAAATTTTTACATGGTTTATGCAGAACTATGAAATGTGTCTGAACACATCATTTAATGTGATGCTCTTTGCAGGTATAATTTTAAAATCCTAAACTCAGAGTTTGTATTTTTGCAAATCTAGTCATAAATATAACATAGAGGGCTAGATCAAACAAAAAACTACTCAGAAAAAAATAGGATTAGAATAAAATGCATTAGTTACTTCTGATTAATTGGCTTTTACCACTTTAAAAGTTTTAGTGCTCTTGTGAGAATACTGAACCACTCACTTAACTGTGCATTACTTTAAAAATAATCTGTATTAGAAACCTTTTCTTCTCCTCTACCAGGAGTTGCATTGTCTGTGTCACCACTGAAAATGTATGCGATGACTTACAGTTTTTTTTGCATTATGACTACATTTTCAGCTCCACTAAGTCGACCAACTATTTGGTTTAGGGTTTGCTCAGCATGTGCCTCCTTGTTATACATGATACATTGGCTCCATGGCTTGTGTGTAGCAGTGTAATGGCACAAATAAGAAAGAGAAAAGAGAAAAGTGACTGAGCTGATTGACTGTCTACTAATCTCTGTTCCTTTTAATAAATCAATAGTGTTTTGTTTTAACCTTGTGTGCACTTTAAATGGGACTGCTGTGTTTTCTGTGGTGAAAAGTCACTAAGTAATGCAGCATGAACAAAAAAACAAAAAACAAAAAACAAAACAATAAATATGAATTCATACATATTATAATAAAACATGCAATGATGTATATTTTGATTTAATAGCTTCTATGATTATCATAACTTGTAAACCTTAGATACATACCAGCCTGGTTGGTAGTGATGTCTATGGTGACATGCTGTGCTGGGTATGGACTCTTATTGCTGACACCATTCACAGCTTGTATCTCAAAGCTGTACAGTGTGTGAGCCAGTAGGTTACTGATGAAGACCCTGGTCTCTGTCAGACCCAGCTGTCGAGGAACAAAATCCACGTTGTCATCGCAGTGGGAACAAGAGCGTCTGTCGGCTCGGCACTTCTTGCACACAATATTGTAGACGACATCATTCCGACCGCCTGTCTCCCTGGGAGAGTGCCACTCAAGGATTACTGAGGTCTCGTTCACGATGGAGATCACATTTCTCGGGCTGGATGGAACACCTGGAGAAACATAGCAACATCACGTGAGTCAATTCTGGTTAGATCACGCTCTATAGCAATTTTTATACCACAAAACATTTCATCCCCTGCAAAGCTGTCAGCGAGCTCAAAGACGAAACAAAACATTGTGTTGCTAGTAAAGAAAACAGTAAATTCTCTTTGGTGAAATTGCACATTTTACAACACTGTAATAAATGTAAGTGCTATTGTTCAAGGCTCTTGTG
The DNA here is from genome assembly GCF_001266775.1 of Austrofundulus limnaeus. Classification (NCBI taxonomy): domain Eukaryota; kingdom Metazoa; phylum Chordata; class Actinopteri; order Cyprinodontiformes; family Rivulidae; genus Austrofundulus; species Austrofundulus limnaeus. The sequence goes on along the minus strand of NW_013952408.1, from coordinate 5,510,928 downwards.
CAAATTCCCTCCATCTGAATCACAAATGAAATGCTAATTTATTCTTTTCACATTCAGAGAGATCATACAGTGAAACGGTAATCTATCAAATATTGGTTATTTACGAAAAAGCAGTGTAGCAAAGAGTACTCTGATCCAAGTGGCTCTAGAAATTCATGGTTCCATTCCATCCCTTACAGTTCACAGCTGGAGCAAAACCTCAAAAATTATATTTACAAAGAAATCAAGAAATAACGCAACTATTGTTCGGACTGAGTGGTGGCTTGTTATCAGGGTGTAAAAAGGAGGGTGGGAGGAGGGGGAGAGGGCTTGGTCAGCCTCAGAATTTTAGCATGACTCTTTAAGATTTAAAATCTGCTGAACTGGCAGGGAAGAATTATGCTTAGTTGATACGCTGAGTCCCTCCGGCTGCACAGAGGCAGCTCTTCTCTCTCAAATACCAGTGAAAGCACAATCTTTCCAAAGTCCTTGGTCAGTGCTGCTCAGCCTGAATGAGGCAGCCCTGCAGAGGTAATCTGATACCAATTTACCCTCCACAAAGCCCAGTCTTTATTATTAAAAGAAAAAGTTTCAGCAGGCCGACCTATCTCTTGGTTCATGACAACTTTAAATTGATCCAATCAAATGTAGAAACATTTTGTGAACTTTCTTACTGCAGCTCGCTAACAGACTATATCATACTTCTCTCAGTTTTGTATACTTTAAATGGATCCACGATTAGTTGTAACGTTAGACTTTATTTGATAAACATTGATTTTAACTGTAAAATACAAACTGTAAAACTACTGTAGGCTGTTTAGTTTTGTAAATTTTAAAAGTATGTATTTTAACATGGACAGAGCCATTTTATTTACACGCAAAGCATTCTGGGTAAATGATGACGTGGATAGGTCCTTAGTGCGAGGCTGCTAGCGAGCTATATCCATCCTACAGGTTAATCTTGGACAATATCTGATGATCGACTCTTCTTAATGAAACCAGAGAGCGTTGACAGAGAGGAGAAGGTAGAAATGACTCAGCCTGTAACTGAAAATATGGATGGAGGACAACAGAGCTGCTTCATGGAAGAAGAGCCTCAGCTTAGCCTGTTAGCCTTTGTGCTAGTGCTGACGCTATATTGCCTTATATATATTAGCTCGGCGCTAGCGCAACATACTAACAAGCTAAACAGTTGCAGGCTGAGTCATGTTTACGTTTCCCTCTCTGTCATGTGTATGGAGGACCTCAGTGACGACAGGAGAATGTGTAGTGCTGAGCTAATACATATATATAGTGATAGCGTTGGGGCTAAAGCTAAAGCTAACAGGCTAAGCTGACATTCTTCTTCTATGAAGCAGCTCTGTTGTCCTCCATCCATATTTTCAGTTACAGGCTGAGTCATTTCTACCTTCTCCTCTCTGTCAACGCTCTCTGGTTTCATTTAAAAGAGTCGATCATCAGATATTGTCCAAGATTAACCTTCAGGGTGGATATAGCTCGCTAGCAGCCTCGCACTGAGGACCTATCCATGTCATCATTTACCCAGAATGCTTTGCATGTAAATAAAAAGGCCCCATCCATGTAATATATTTTTAAACTTTTAGTTGAAAAAATATAAAAAAAACTGAACATCCTACAGTATTTTTACAGTCTTTATTTTACAGTTAAAATAWATKTTTATMAAWTAAAGTCTAATGTTACAACTAATAATGGATCCCTTTAACATTTCTGAAGAAAAAAAAGTATACAAATTTGTAAACACATAACAATACATCAATTTACTATAGCATCAGATTTTTGGGAGAAGAGGTCAGAGTTTTTCTTTCTACACAGAGATGATTAATCATTGTTGTTGCAAAGCCAAGTGGGATAGACCTGGAAAACAGGGACAAAGCGACAAAACACACAAGGGTGACAGAACAATGGCTGCAACCCCATCTCAGTGCCTCAACAGCAGAGAGGTCAGTGACAGGAAGGGCAGGACCTCCACATTGGGATTATTATGGTCTGGCTGAGGGGATAGATAGTGCTCCAGATGCAGGTCAAATGGCACCTAATTTGGTCCTTTGATGCTACAAGATACATTGTAGGTGCAGAAGGAATACAACAAAAAAAAAGCTTGTCTGAAGGACTAGAAGCACTGTTGTTCTCTGAGGAACTGTTCGATCGGCACTTCATATGTTACCCACCAACTGCGTGTACTCAGGATCATCCATCACGTACTTCCTCACACCCCCAAACTTGCATTGCTAGTGAAAAAAACAATACACGAGTGCTACTGTAAAAACTACACCCTAACAATTTTCATGTACCTGAGCCAATACTTTTTTGTGTTAATGTATCAATTCAGCGCTTCACTGTAAAAAAAAGTTTCTGTGATGGCACAATTGCAGGTACATAGCAATAAATCAGATGTGATTGCCACTTTGAGATTCATTTGCAGACTATTATTGCAGCCTTTGGCCCTTTTAATTTGTAATGAGATTTATTGCTCAAGAACTGAACTTAAAAGCCTCCAAGATCAAGCTTATTCAGCTGTGGCCATCATACTTTGTTGCACTTTACACAACTTTTACTTTCACTAGGCTAAGGGAGTGTTAAATAATTTCTGACATGTATCGATGTGTATTAAGGGCACAATCAGACCAAGGATAATTGTGTTTAACAGATGTGACAATCACAGTGGCACATCATGATGCTGCCTAACTGAATTGACATGAGCGGCAAGCTAAACACAATTTCYCTGAGAGGGAAAGAAAAAGAATTGCATAACAAATGACAAATACAATATTTACATGCAACAAGCATCAGAGTTTATGCAGATGCGCAATCATCCTGCAGATACAAACTAACAAAGCTCTATGATTATTTTGTCAATAGTAATATATTATCACGTTACGAGTTCTAATCTATAAATTATTTTTTTCATTTGCATTTAGCAAAAAATTGTTATGTGATATTATAACAAAGTAATATATTATGAGAATAAAAATGTAATAGCACAGATTTATATGATTATTGTCTGTTTAATTTGTTAAAAAATATATAAACTCAAATAAGTAAGTGTCCCTTAGCAGAAGACCAAATCTTCATAAAAACAGAATCACAAATATTTAGGTTTGGTC
>NW_013952408.1:5501059-5507761 GCF_001266775.1 Austrofundulus limnaeus | reverse complement strand
AAGTGCTATAACATACAGTATATCCTAAAGAAACAATTGGGAACTGGGGCTTTACTATTTGTTATGCATTTACTTAAAATCTTGCTTGAGCTACGTACTTTTCATACATTTCTTGAAAGCAAGACATCCAGAAATTAGAATCATCACTTATGGGTTTCACAAAACACTTTGGAGATGAATGCTCACTTTGTGTGAAAAAGAGAAAAAAGGGAAGTGTTTGTTTAAAATATCTAATTCCTAATAATGATTTTGTTTAATAAAAGCAAATGCTCTGGAAATGTATGTGGTAGATATAAACTTGCAAGTGCATAAGCATTTTAACTGTTAATCATTCACTGTGGAATTAAAAAGTAAGTAAGTAGTCTTTATGGTTTAGAATAGACTTTCAAATGCAAATGTTCAATTATTAAATTAATAGACACAGATCAACCTCATAGTATGTTGATAGATTTTTGTTTTCTAGCCTATTTTTCCTATCACATTTTTCTTTTCACCGTCCATTCAATCAGAATGACCCATCACTGTATCCCTCTCCTCTGTGGACCAATAAGGAACCTCTAGAGTTCCCTCAGTCATTACCCAGCCTGTCAGTCTTCTCTTCCTGACTCACACATTGACAAAATCCCCATGGCCCAGCATGCTGGAGCTGGCTGACCTTTTCCTCCTGAAATGCTCTCACATGTGCACAATAACTCTTTTCCTCGCATTCACACCCATGGGGAAGGAGAGGTGCTGAAGGTCACACTAGGGCTCAAAGTCCACGTAAGGGACCGGAAGGGCAAAGAGTGAAAATGCAAACTATTCWCCCAAATGTACTTACTTTACTGGGCAGCCTGACTCTGAATGGTGGGCTTCACACTGGGAGACTGAACACTTGTGGTGTTCCTACCCTCAGGCAAGTATTGAGAACAGAACAAGACAGAGAAATTGGAGAGAGGAGGGGTGWAAGACAGAGGAATCGTTTGCAATGCATCCCAGTTCTGGCATATTARGAACTCTGAAGGAAGAGGCTGGAGGAGATGGGGGGTGGGGGGGATATAGCATGGGGACCCCCTGCTGACAGAGCCAGGGATTGGATGATCCATCCGCAAGCTAATCAGGCTGATTTGGAGCGTACAGAGACCTGTGCTTCTGACGCTGCTGAGAAGCACTTAAGCTACAGCTTCTGCCGCTCTAGACTGGCTTGATTTAAGCTACTCTGGCAGTGGTCTTATCAGGACCCACAGTATTAAAGAGATTCTTACTGGGATGATCTCAGCGGCCCCCCTACTGCGTTCTAGGGCACCCAGAAAAAAAAAAAAATCAAGCTAAGCTGCTACATTATGTTTCAACCTACAGAGGAAGCTTTGAATGTGCTGCTGACGCTGAGATAATTATGAAGACAAAAATAGGACGACCGAAGCTGGTTTTAATGGCACTGGCAAACGCTGCAGCTGAAAACAGAAACTAAAGAACATTTTAACTTTGTGCATGGGAAATATAATAAGGATGTGTTTTCAGGGAGGAAAAAGTAGTAAGATTTTTCTCATGAGTGCAAAATGAGGAAAATGTCTTGAGCAAAGGGTCTAACTAGAAAACATCTGACGGAGAGAGAGAAAAAAAGATGACTTGAATGATTGAAATCAGAAAGAAAAGTAACAGGCTGCACAGACCATAGGGATCTGTTCAAGATAATCAGTGGGGAGCTTTTGTGAAGATTGCTTGGGGGAAATGTAAGGTCTCAAGGTAGAAGCAGATGCTGTAGTTGAGAGAAAATTTACTAATTCACCAAAGAGCATTGTAATATGCCATGGGAGAACATGGAGAACTTGGAATGAAAAATAGATGCTTTCCATTTACAACACAAATTAAATGTGTGTCTGCCACAGTGATATATAGCACTTATTTAAGAAAATAAAACCAAATCCTTATCTAAGGATTTAGAGTTTAGAAGTTTTAGATGTGACGTCTATGCAGCCATGAAAACAACAAAGTGGCCGTGAACCCACTCATGAAGCCAATTAACTAAATTTGTTTGTTAATAAATGGGAAATTCATTAACAGATATTAAGCAATTCCTCCAGGTCAGCTGTTAAGACAGGAACAGATAAATTATGTACTTCTGAGCATCAGCATAATAAAAAAGAAAGAAAACRTGGAAAGCAAACTTTTTTGGAGGTTTTGTTCTGTGTAACTGTGTGTCAGTTGGGACAGCTGGAATGCTTAGCATATTGCTTTTACATCATATTAAGATAACTATGATGCTGTGTGAGGCCTTATTGGATCTCCAGCGGATAACGGCAGGACAATGTTGAAGCTTCACAGCATCAGCCTGAGTAAGCAGGACTTCAGGGGATGATAACAGACAGAGAGAAAAAGGGGGAAGAAAGAAGACAAAGTTAAATTAAAATAGGAGACATCTGAAGGGAAATGGCKAAGAAGCGCATCGGAACAGTGATGGAGATGCAAACACAAAAAATGCGGTTATTAGAATCATGTTCAAAGGACAGTTGTGGTTTAGATACCTGCTTATTTCATTCAAACACCTGGTAAGTTGATAACAAAAAAAGAAAAGCTTGATGTGTATAATACCGTGTAATCCTGCAGTGTTAGAATATTTGCTTGTGTGCAACATTTGGCCTGCTGTACTCACTGGTGCAGTGTTCATCTGGCTGATCGCCGTCCCCGCGGTAATAACCATTGCGGCACACACAAACGGTGGCGGCCTCAGCTGTGGAGCGGCTGTTAGAAGGGCACTGGAGACACAGACCTGGACCTTGGGTTGACTTGAAGGTACCCGGTGGGCATGCTGCAACAAGAACAGGCCATTGTTAGAAAATAAATGAAAAAAAAAAAAGCATTTATGAGCAGAATCGCACTCATCAAGTCAAGCATCAGGGACTCGCAAATAAATCTGCAAACGTGATGGGAAGATATAAAACCTGAGTAAGATGGAAAATAGTCCAGGATCAATTTTAATAGTTTAGGGCTATTGATGTCTTATAACGGCAAAAAAAAAAAAAATGCACATTTAGCACTTTTGTACCTATTTGGCAACTGAGACATTAAGGAGCTTTAAAGGGAAACTGATATTGGGTAAAAAAAAGTTCTCACCAACTCTATGTTGTCAAAATGTCAAATTTGTTCTTTCATATTGAACCTAGATTTGAATAAAATTGCCTTATTACTTTCCACAGGCCCTAACATAGTACTTTTTAAATATAACACTAAGTTTTACCATTAATATTATCATCAGGAAGCCTCTACAAAGTAGGAACAACTTAGATTGCCTTTCTCATACTACACTACAAACTGCTTCCACACAAGTATATCTGACTCCACACATTTCACACAAATGTAAAACATACTGGGGAAAATTCAGGATAAATACATGCATATTGGGCATATATCACATAGGAGCAAAAACAAAACCTTTCCCTTAAGATTATTGGAGGATCTGCTTCACCTTCCAAGCTTTGGCTAAAATTCCTCATGCACCTTTAACAATACAGSCAGAGTAACAGCATTAGCTGTGATAACAAGAACATAGAGTGCTGCTGCAGCCTAGGTGGCACTCATTTATGGAAGTTGTCATGATGTGTCAAAGTCTTAAATTTGAAAGCTGCTGCAGAGGACAAAGATTATTGTGGCTGATATYGCTGTCCCTAAGTGAAGGCAATAACATAATCCATTTACTCATGCCTCAAAAAAGAAAAAAAAAAAGTAACACAAAGCTGAGAAGATTCAGCACCGTGTGGAAGGATTTAATGACTATAATAACTATGATAAATGTCTGGTATTTTAGCAAGCTCACTGGTGGGGGAGAAAGCTGTACCATTGCTGCACTCTTAAGGGGGAAGGGTTATAAATTTAATGGGACAAGGCTGATTGATCACAACAGCTTGACTGTAGATGTAGAGTATGCTCATAATTGTGTAAAAACAGACGTTTTATTCCTTTTATAGCACAGTGCTTAAAAGGGAGAAACATTCTGAGGGATATGTAAGGAGCCGTGAAAAACAAACAAACAAGAAAGCTTCCTAAAAGGTTGAGAAACAAGACTTATCGTTTGCAGTAAGTGTTTCAGATAATAAAAAGATTAGTGATTTACTGAATAAGTACCAATTTTTCCTTTATTTTTTTTCTTTATTTTGTTTTATTTTATTTGGCATAGCAACACCGTCTGAGAGCCTTTTTGCTTGATACAAGAAGCTTGAATTTAGATATTTTTTTCTTCCTTTCCTTTTTTTACTGACCAAATTGTGAATGATGGAATATTTTATGTGAAAAAGAGCCTCGGTACCCCCATTAGGAATAGATACATAGATATAAATATTCAATGTATGCAATGCACCAAATTGTTTGGCAACTGCCATGCTGCTTTACCCGGTACTGGTGCATTTTTTAGCACAACACCTGTCACAAAATCGTGAAGGGATCCCTCCTCTTTTCCTCTGCAATTCCATTTCTGTATCTATAACAGGGTCTTTGAGTAAATAGAGTAAATGGATTACTATGTGGACATGCTAATTTATTAACCAAAATGTAACAAAAATGCAAAACTGTTAAACATCTTTAATCATGCTGCAAACATTAGTCTTTATTAGGATRGATGTGATGAATTAATGTTTATATTAGCACTGACTTCCCTCTATGATTCAATTTGATCTGCATTCAGCATGCATGCTTCAAAGACTCAGTTCAGTTTAGGTTACACATTTTAGCAACATAAGAATCACTTTGTTGCTGGATGGAATCATTTTGGGTTACAGTAAGTAATGTTGTTTGAGTAAACAGTGGAATAAGTATGAATTGTGAATAGCTTTCATTTCACTGGAATCCACTTTGCACATCCCAGAATGTTGAGTGTTTTTGTTAGTTGTCGCCTTTTTTTAGGGCATGTGTRAGCTGTGTGTGTGTTGAGAGTTGAGTGTTCTGGGTAGTATATTCAAAAAATAAAAAAAGAATGGAACAATTGTCAGTGATGTTGAAATTGTATTTTTGCTTGAAATGCCAAATCCCTAACACTCGTATGCTTAAAAGACTTTGATAAAACTTAACAAATAGGTATMTATGTTTCTAATACCTTTCTTTATACTATTCATACCAGCTTCCCCAGGCTTTATAAATAAACAGTGTAAAAAAAAGGTAAAAAGACAAAAAAAGAACAAGAGAAATTGCATTTCCTGTGAAAATACAATAAGAATGCCTATTTTTGAATAATTTAGCTGAAATCTGCTGAAGAAGTTCAAACACTTTTAAACATTGAACTATTAATGTTTGCTGAATTTTAACAGTTGAAGTGAAATTTAAAATTAGATGAACTATAGCTGAAATTTAACCCAAACTGTAAAAAAATTGAAGCTTCAAGGGGCACAGATGAAAAGGGTCAAAATACGCAGATAAAAAGTAAAAGGAGCAGAACTGTGGACATACATATTTCAAAATGTATGAATTCTTGATAGACAGATAGCTTTCAAGCCACTGTTTTTTATTTTTTTTATTTATTTATTTATTTATTTTTATTTTTTTTGTGGCTAACAGGCACACCAGAGGCTAACTGAATGACCTCATGTCTGGTCACAAAACTCTGTCGACACACAGCAAAACTGCCTCGTACAAATAGACATACATGACCAGACCAAAACAACCACAAACAGCTCATAAAATAGTGCACAGCTATGTTGTGGATATACTAGAACCATCGAGCAAAGACAACACTGGGTTTGTGGGCTACCATAAAACCTATAATGTTTCTATAAGCAAGAGGGGATATGTTTTTTAGTGCAGGAGTGGAAGCTTGCAAACTCTCTTGACTTTTACCACAGACTTCTCACGTAACAAGATCAAGCTCCACCTAATACAAGAACACCGAGACTCCTGAAAAAGTGCTCTGTTGTCATATGCGTGAGCACATACCAGCTGCAGAGTCACTTTGTGGGGCAATAACTTCCAACAATATCAGACATTACAAGACGATAAAACGAAGATCAAAAATGACTTTCCAGCAGGAGAGGAGGAGAGAACTTATGTGTCATCATATCCGAAGCATAAAAGGGGAAACAGAGAAGCMCTTGCATGCAGATGGGCAACTTACAAAGGCAAGACAGAAAGCTTCAGATGTGTTAAACTGGCTCGTTTGAAAATGGGTCACTATAGGTTGTTCACAGTGTGTTTAATGGGGTGTAAGCAGAATGTGTGCATTAGGTTTTGCCCTCGGGTTGTGTGTTTACAGACAGACTGCAGCTTCCCTGGACACCCATAAATGTGCAAAAAGTGAAGAGAAAAGCAGAGGAGGCTGTGCTGATTCAGCTGTCTGTGCTAGAAGGGCTGCAAATGGGTTTCAAAGCAAACTGTGYGCGAGCAAAGAAATGCACACAGCCTGATACTCATGTACACATTCTCAAAACGCACATATCCAGCCTAAAAACCCAGAGAAAGCAACAATGCTGGCATCAAAGAACGCATTTGGTGATTTACGCAGCAACACATGTAGCCACTGTTGACCCCATTAAACGAGATGGCGCGCCCACATTTTCCGCCACTTGATTAGAATGTGTTCAACAGAACCTGAGATAATTTAACGCCTCTCCTTGGAAAAGCGAGGATGGTGCGATCAGCATTACAGGAAGGGAGATAAGTGACAGCCAGGCAAAAGCAAAGTGGCAGCCACACACACACACACACACACACACACACACACACACACACACACACACACAC
>NW_013952408.1:5480715-5499552 GCF_001266775.1 Austrofundulus limnaeus | reverse complement strand
ACACACACACACACACACACACACACACACACACACACACACACACACACACACACACACATGTGCAAACACTTTAGACACAGCAGAAGATTAATGTCTGTGTAGATTACAACTCCTACCTTGGAGCTGAGGTTCTTTCTCTAATTGAAACATAATATGTGCATGAATCCAAACATTAAACTCATTAATTAACTGCTTACTGATCTGCCTCTGAGTAAGAAGAAAGGGGAAAAACAGATACGGGCATGGAGAGGAAAAGAGATTTASTGTGATTCACGTCACCAAATCCCCTAAACGTCTTGCTCTGAAGGCTGGCGGCAGCAGGCTGAAGATCCTGACTGGATGCTTCAGTGAACTTGGAACTAAGCCCAAAGTCTTCTCCCTTGATTTGTGAATATTTAGATTAAAGGAGGTTTGGAGTTCCTGTGCTGCAGAAAGAAAGACCCATCACTCATCGACTGTTTTCCTTTTAAGGGACAGGAGAGGATTGAACATTAGATCAACAACCAATTAGTCTCCCCTGTGGCGGGGGATACCCCACAACTGAACTGGCTGCATGGAGAAACAAAACTTCCACTCCTTTTAAGTGGTCCCGACAGGATCGTCTACTCATAGTTTTCTCCTCTTTTTCTCCTTCGCTTCTTTTCTGAGTTCACATCTTTTTTGTGTCCCACAGGTAATAAACTAATTGCTTCCTTTTCTCCCCCCTTTGCCTCCCCATCTTTCTGTTGTCATGATTGACGGGCTTGAATCTGTGTGAAGTTGGCCCATTTTTACTTGTATCTTTCTTTTTCACTACTGATCACACTTTATACTACTATTACAGCAAACACGTCCGACAAACATGTATGGCTTTTCCTGAATTTTCCAGCCACAATTTAAACTAAAAGCAAAAAACATAAACTAGAACCAAATGCAAAACATTATAATTCCTAAACAGAGGTGGGTAGTAACCAGTTACATTTACTCAGTTACATTTACTCAGTTACATTTACTTGAGCAACTTTTTGAAAAGAAAAAAAATACTTTTAGGAATCATTTTACTAAACTGTACTTATTGCTTTACTTGAGTAATAGTAATATGAAGTATTGCTACATTTTTTTTCTAAATATTCTACCACATGCTTTAACCAGACATGCACCAGAGAGTTTATGTTGAAGTGAGACATCTTGTTTTTGCACAATCTTTGTTGTTCTGATGCTGTTTTCTATCTGCTGAGACATTTGGATGTCAAGTGAATATATACAGCAAGTACTTTACCCTGATTTTAAATATATACACAAACACAAGCATTCTTTTACTTCAATAAAACTGTCAACATTGTTTGTTCGTGTCATTTTTAGTCTTTAAAAACACCAGAACTTGCATAAAACTCTCATTTTTGTCAATCTTATGACATGTTTTAAAAATATTAAATCAGACATTATGATCCGTTAGTTAGTACACAAGCAGCCTTTTTGCAAAATATTTTTTTTACACTTGAGTACATATTTTGGGTACTTTACCCACTTCTGTTCCTAAAACAGGAATGGACATTGTGGAAAGTATTTGACATAAACATGTTTTAATTTTTAATTCTCTTTCTTTGCAATGCGTTAGAGCATCAAATGGCTAGGACCAACTATACTTGCTTACCACAAGCAATATATTTCACATGAAGGGACACTGCCACTGTGCCACATATGTTTTGAAGTTGCAGATGTAGGATTATTAAAACTGGTGCGATAAGAATTACATTAGCTTGTCATGCAAGCATCACCGGGTGTGTGCAAGATAAAATGGAAATGCAGAAGTTAGAAAGTGCAGAAAGCCAGTGCCGAAGTAAAGTTGGAAATTGCTTTCAAACTCAAATCCAWTGGAAGTTAAAGTGTACTAAATCCTTCCCTGACTTTTCTATTACTCTCAAACATGAATGAGATTTTTTTTAAACAGCAGAAATGAATTGGCRCCAAACTGTGAGAAATACAATCAAATAAGTGCAATAACTAATTTGGTAAGCTATTGTGAAATATTTGTAACTTCTATTCCACTCTGATAAAAAACCATTACCACTAAAATCAGAAACGTTAGTGAAGCTTTTATTCCACTCTCTATTTCTCTCTCAAATATATATAAATACATTTTAACACAACAACTTTATCTAAGTTTTTAGATAAGCAGAGTATGTGAGTGTCATCAGACCACACGTTGTGAGTAACTTTCAGTGATAGTATGACTCTTGGCACACAAAGTACACTCTTAACCTCAAACCTCATCCATCACATGGCGGGATCACAGTCTTTAGAGGCTTAAGTCACGCACATACCCACTCAGTCACATACACTCAAGCATGCAAGCTTATGATTGGGTCAAGACCACGGTTGACCCTTATTTCACTATTTTGTTCCCTAGTCAATCAGAAAGACAGCACCCTCACGCCCAAATCGTAGGAGGTCACTTGAATGCCAAGAGCCTTCCTGCTTGAGAATATTTAGGTGATAAATGTGAGAGTRCCAGTCTAGTAAAGGAATGACTATGCTGTTTGACTGAGGGGACAACGACCATCTAAAGAGACAAAAGACAATCAGYGCTGCAGCCAATTGGTATTCCACATTGCTTCACTGTCATTGTTCATTTTCATTGCACAGTCCACATAATGAGCTGTTTTTTTTAACTCAGGTATTCCATTTCTCCACAAGGTCATTAAAAACATAATACAATCATTTGAGACAGAGGTATGGGTGGAAACAAACTTTGTCAGAATCATTAAAAAAAGGCCTGCAGGACTTTAAAGGTCAGGGTAAAATGCCTTTAAGGGTTATGATTTATTCATTTACAGAAACTGATTTTAGGACACTTTTGCATTATCCCGTAAACTGCCATTTTAGTTCAACAAGGTTCTCAGTGAAAATGCCTTAGAATTCGCTACCAAACTGCTCACAMGAAAGGACATTTCTTTTTTCCATTTAAAGGCATTCAGAGTTCATGGTTACATCATTTGGCATGTCTGGTCAGTGTACGTTTTCACTATACCCTGTCATCACCTTCCAATCTCAAAAGGGAGAATGTAAGGAGGGGGATAAGATGGCCAGAGTGGTTCTCTTAGGAATAAAGGGATGGTCAAAGGAGCACGGCGCCTCGTATGCTTTTGTTAAGAGCAGCCGCGCTGAAGCGTTCCGCCCACATTACACTCCCCCTGATCATTAATCATCCATCCATTCTAGCCCTGTCAAAGCTTCTCCTCCAAGATAAGACATGCATATACACCCACAATCACCCCCACACACAAACTCGCTCTCACATGGACATATTTTACACACCGTCTGCTGTCTTTGTCCACTTTGCCAAACATCTAGACCCATGCATGCCCTCCTTGCTAGCTGATATGGACGCCTGATGCTGCAGAAACCTCTTTAAAAAATGGTTACCTCCATTGAGAAAACTAGGATATTCTCCAATTAGGGCTCAACTCACAACCTGAACATGTATTATCATTTAGTGTTATGTCAGAGATGAGAGGTAATATCTAACAGAGCAGACAACTACCATGTTTATTCGTGAATAATACGACCCCCCTTTTTTGAGCTTAAAAAGCATTCAAAATTTAATCCTCAAACTACCTCCAATTTCATACAGACTTCAAGATTTTTTAGTCTTTGCAGTCTTTGTACATATCAGTAAAATGATCATTGGACTGTTCATTTTATTTTAACAACATATGTACTAAAAGGTATTTTGACAACAAATATATATCAGCTGYAGCAGCATCATATGAATTCTGGCATTTTACACATAGTCCACCAGGATGCGCCAACACAAAAGTTAGAGACATCACATGAGATTTGGACCATCTTCTGGGGGAAAAGCAGATTACTTCCTACTCGCGAGCGCCCCCTCTGGTGGGGAAACATTTTTCAGGATACAAACTTTTTCAGAACACCGGTAGACTGCCGCCATTACAGACGAACATGTGTTTGTCGTTGTTCCAGAAGCAGCCCGGTCACATGCTAATGTCATTTGTTTCGTTATCATTACTAAGGTGCAGGAATACTCCCCCCCCCCCCTTTTTTTTCACATCACGTCACCTGCCTGAATCTGCTATCTCGCTCTGAAGCACGGAGGAGTGTCAGAGGTGAGCTCGTTTCAACTGCTTTTTACGACGCAGTCTCATTTCCGGACTCAATAATTTTGTGAATGAAGTCGATATTTCAGTTAAAATGCATAAGTAAAAATATTTATCCGAGTATAGTACTACCCCCCACCTTTATGGATGATTTTTTTTATTTAATTTTACGTATTATACTTGGATAAATACGGTAGTTAAAACAAGCATTATGTTTATTCTGTAAACCTTGCTTGACTGATTTCAGAAAGAAAAACTACAAAATATTAGATGCTTGGTGCTGGTTTATGCAAACTTGTCTGGATATATTAAACCTTGCTTGACTGGTTTCAGTAGGGGGCAGTGCAACAGTAAACAGCTCAAAACAGATAAAATAACTATTTACTCAGAGAGAGAGAGAGAGATAAAGAAAAACAAATCTGTGGCGTTATTTTGTCAAACTATCCTGGGCACGTCACATAAAGATGATAAATGTAAGAGAAACATAATCTGTCTGTGAAACAAACTGATTCAAGAAAGACTTGTTCTCTTCAAATTAAAGTGTGTGTGTGTGCATGTGAGCCTTAACAAACCAGCGAACAATTTAGCAGACAGCCCACACCCCTGGGCAGGCTGTTACCATGGTAATCTCACAGCCAGTATTTTTTTTTTTTTGGCTCGCACTTTTCTTTTGAACAGCCGGCCAATGACAGACCAGCCGACTGGGAAATCTGGCTGAAAGCACCTCTGCGAGTTGCRTTTCTACAAGTGTATGAATGCATGCGTGTGCATATTATGAACATGATACAGATGAAGCGTGCTATAGATTCTTTAAGCTCCACACTGAATCCTGATATCCAAGTGTTGCGTTGGCAGTTGGCTGATCTGCCTGGCACACTGGCTCAGGTGTGTTTTATTACCAGTAAGATCCAACTATGTGTCAAGACAATGAGCTTGTAATTTGGAATGGAGAGTAGCCCAAGAGAAGCAAAGGAAGAGATAGAAAAGATGAGATTTTCATGTTGTAGGAAACTCCACAGTGCCAATCTATCCCTGGCTGGCAAGGTAGTGGAGAAAACCGCTCTTTGAAACATATCGCCTCTCAGCAGGCAGTAACATGTGCTTGCACTACAATCTACACTGTAATCAGAACCTAACAGGGGGCTACCAGGCTCATTGCCTACTCCCAACTAAGAGAGGAAAAACAAGGAATGGCAAGAACGTCTGAGAGTTACTTCATGAGTAGTGAAATCAGTTCGTGGCTGCCATGTGAGCAAGAAAGATGTTATTGTATTTTTTTTTCATGCAGCACTTGTTGGATTACCAATCAACGTTCATAGCTGAAATACATGAAAAGTTAACTTTTAAAATCGAATGCTTAAAAACAAAAATACACCCCATAAGTAAGTCAGAGTAGACAGGAATCTATTTTTATGTCATACTGTAAGTTGAATTGTCTCCAGATAATGATATCAGATTCAATACAGTGAATAAAGTTTATGTTGCAGAAAAAAAAAAATTGCTTTCTGGTTTCTACAATTCAAAGTTAGGAGAGACCATTAGCTCCCTCTGTCTCAGCACTTGTCTCTTTTTAAACAGATCTAGCTCATTAACTTCATGGCAAGATCAATTAATCCATAGTAGTTAAACAAAGATGCAAGCTCCTGCTCTTTTTGAGCCTTTGTTGATGCTATTCTCAGCAACTATTCTGTTTATAGTCCCAACATATTTTGATTCTCTTACCCCYTTKRWWMMRRARSYTWRKSKWRKTTWMYTKGSMWYYKRAAAWWMMWTTYCYYMAARGKWWTTTKRAWYYKRAAARGRMYKSMWWWWAAAMYWMWAAAAAAACTCAAAAAGTTGATTTTACRTGATATAGCCCCTATCAGAATATCAGGAACAACCACAAAGCTCACTTCGGGCATTTTTCTCTTTGTCATATTTGTTAAATCATAATCTAACAAATTAATCTACTTAGAGTGAGGGTTATACATACTTATTTTTATAATGAGTATAGAGACAATATCATTTAGTCTATATCAAATACATTTTAATATTAATAATGTCCTTCCAATTAAAAAGATGAGCTTTTTTCTTTTTTTCTGATCTTTTTTGACCCAACATAGCTAGCCGAGTGGGTTGATACTTACTCCTGTAAACTAATTAAGGAGAAAAAAAAGAAACAAGGGAAAGTAAAAATAATTGATTTTTCCTGTTGGGAATTGTCCAACATGTCTGTAAGATTTTAATTTGTCCTTTTTTGCAATTCAAAAGCATTGAACTCTCAAGTGATTGCCGCACAGCTGGTACCTGCTGGTACAGCAGGTATAAACTGAAATGAAGTTGTTAATAATTCTCCCTACTTCTGTATGCCACTCTAACATTTAACACAATAACAAATATGATAAAAGCACTCAATAAACTTTTGAAAAATCTGGATTTAAGTCAATAAGAACTTACGTAATAGATTTTCTTTATTTTTTCTCTCTTTTTAGATGCATAAACAGCTCGCAAATGAATGTCAAGATATAGTGAAGGAGGATGAGTCAGTATGAACACAGTGGTGGGAAAAAGTAAAACTGAAATATAATAGTTTCATCACTGTTTACAGTTCTCAATTCTGATTTCTAATTGAGCAAACCTAACATAATTTTAACACTTGAATTGTTTCTGTTTCAGACTCACATACAGTACAGACCAAAGGTTTGGACACACCTCATTCAAAGAGTTTACTTTATTTTCATGGTCATAAAAATAAAGAAAACTCTTTGAATGAGAAGTTGTGTCCAAACATTTGTTCTGTACTGTATGCCAAAGCCACCAGGCTGAAATCAGACAGGGGAATTGCCTAAGGTTTTTTTTATTTTTATTTTTTCACTTTTTTCCTTTCAGTCCTAAACATCATGGCAATAAAAAAAGGTCTGGTCACAGATGTCTCACCTTCAAAAAAAAACAAAACAAAACAAAACAAAAAAAAAAACAGCAAGATTTTGCACCTCCTCACGCGTTGCTGTCACTTTCATCACAAATAAGCTTTCAGATTCAGTTAGAGGCCAAAGGTTAGTGATGGAGTGTACTTAGATGTGGATAGCAAAAAAAAAATGAAGTAGAGGAAAAATATAAGTTTGGCTTAAAAAAAATCCCACAGTGACTTTAGGGCCTACACCTTTTGGCTGCAGACTTCACCACTAATAATGGAACAAGGGATGAGGTTGGAATAAAGAAGAGGGGAGAGGTGATGGTTGGGTTATTGAGGGCTCTATGCTCTACGATGGTCAACATCAGCTACTGAAAACAAACAAACAAACAAACAAAAAAACTAACATTACAATTTATTTCCAACATGTTCCTCCAACTGAACCAGCATATTCACTGTTCACTGCCTGTGCAGCTTTTATGCCTAATGGGCAGTAATGATAAAATGTTCCGCATCAAAAGAAAGAGCAGAAATTATGTGTGAAGAGTGGGTGAGTTAAAGTGACCGGACTGAGGGCAATGTAGTCTGAGAAAGGCAAACAGAGGAATGGGAAATAGGAGCAAAACAAAGTGAGAGGGAGCACTCAGGAGTACTTCTTGTCACTCAAATCGTTGAAGGTAGAGTCCCATAATATGCGCAATATCTGTGTGAAGTAGCCATTTCCCACTGCATACTTTCTGAAGGCTGTTATTTCTAAATAAATAAATAAATAAAATATCTAAGAAGCAACTGACAATATAAAAGGCTGCATGATAAATGCTGTTTATAGTACTTTGCTGTCTACATTACCCAAAGTAGATGCTGTACATCCATTCATGGTTTAGTGTGGGTGTCCTTTCATAAACACAAAAACAACACTTGTGTTGACATCAGGTCCAGACATGACCAGAAAATCTCAATGGATGAATGACAAACATGGAAGACATGTTCTCTTTCTACASTACAAAATAAACAAACAAACAAGATATCCTAAATAAATATTGTAGTAGCGTGAACAAACGACAACAGACAATGACCCCATTTCCTGGCATGGGATGCTGCTACAGCTGTGAGATCCACAAACGRTGTCCAGATCCTAGAGTACATCTATATTCATGTCATATTTACATTTGCCTGACCTCTTCAAAACCTTATCAGTAAGCTGTATCTCCCTCCAGACACATGCACAGAGAACTGAGGCGTGTGTGATAGTGAAGTGCAGCCGCCATCCCACCTGTCCAAATCCGGACAGGACTGACCTTTATCACACAGTCAATATGCCAAAGGTATGACACAGGCATGTGTGTGAGTGTGTGTGTCGCATGCAGACTGTGTGTGCTTCAGAAACCTCTATGCACCCTATTGCATTTTTGGATTGATGGAGACAGAAAGGCATTCAGTAGGATAAGGAGTGAATGATAGACAGCTTCAGACTGCAGCTGATGGATGGTCAACACGTTGGACTTAAAAAAATGTTGCCATCAGAGCACCAGACAGGTACATTTATAAACATATGATCATGTAAATATTGATAAAAATCTGACCTGCTAATTATGAATGATGTTGATTCTCTTTCTTTCTAATGACTGTGGCTGACAGTTTATAAATGAGTTTCATTTTTTTAACATTATTTTTTTTTTCCCTGAAGGAGATTTTCACCTGCTGTATACTAAAACAGTGTTTTTTTGTTTTGTTTTTTCACCTAAACTGTAGCAGATTACAGAAACAACTCACATTAATCCAAAGGAACGTCACAATTAAGTCCTACTGGACATGGTTATCTTATATGAAATAAATTCAACTAAGCATAAAAAATATATTTTTCTTACATGAAAAAATGGCAAAGATGCTGCAGTCATTCTTGTTGCTCACTGAAGATGACCTTTACTCACTTGTTTTACAATTGACAAGAAACAAACAAAATAAACACTCATCTAGAACAGAATTTTTTTTCCTGATAAAATTTAGAGTGCAGCTTGTTGTCTTACTTWATGTTGTTAAAATGTCTCAATGTTTGTATTTTAAATATGTTACATTTATGAGTTATTTACCTACCAAGTTTTAATCAGGGAATATTCTGATGCTTTGCCCWACTGGCTTTTGTTCATACACCTGTGTTCAAAAAATACATTAAAAAGCCATGTCTGACTTCTGAATTTTGCAACAATTATGTTTATGTTTTTGAGACCRTTGTTATTATCACGAGGCATTAATCTCGAACGTATGTGCACACATTTCAGTGGTGCAAAATTATCTGAGGCTGGCCATGATGCTTTCAATTTTTTCCTCGTGTGGCCAGTCTATCAAAAATGGTGTCTGCACTATTAGTT
This sequence comes from Austrofundulus limnaeus, assembly GCF_001266775.1. NCBI lineage: Eukaryota > Metazoa > Chordata > Actinopteri > Cyprinodontiformes > Rivulidae > Austrofundulus > Austrofundulus limnaeus. The sequence goes on along the minus strand of NW_013952408.1, from coordinate 5,490,187 downwards.
TATCCTCAATTTTAAACAGTTGATACTTTGCAAGTGTGGCTAACATTGGACATGCTGATAAAAAAAAGGTAAAAATTCAAGCATGTGACCTTGTGACATTGTAAATACTGACTTAGACAGCAATATGTTGTCCAGCTGAGAATAAAGGTGAAAACAYAATGTGGCCAAGTGGATTAAGCGCATTCAGTAAATGTCAGAAAGCCATTTATGGAATGAAAAGGTCAGTTAAGGTATAATCACACAAGTAAGTGTTTGCTTAAAGAGGAAAAACACATTTATACATCATTTTAAATATAAATTAAAACATTTAGAAGTTTTAAAGCTATCACATTTACACAGGAATTTTACTACTGCATTTATTTTGTGACACACAAATAACATGTTCTAATTATGGATGCTTTAAAACTCTTCCAACAGCCCTCCATTATATTCACAAAACCACTTCCAACTGTTAACTTCAACCAAACAGGATGATRCAGGGTGATGGTCAGGCCACAAAGACGAGTCTGTCTTTAAGCTGCCTCTGGCCCTTCATGAATCACCAAACAAGCTGACCAAGTCCTGCAACAATGTGAGCTAAAAAAAGAATGTCAGATATCTCCTRTTCTAAATTCCACCGCAGACCACTCTAAATGYTGTGGTTGGCTTCATGCAATCTTAGTGTTTTCATCAGGTCAAAATAACAATTTTTAGTTCTGCCACCAAGTATYTCCTTACTGACAYACATACATGGATACATACATGCATAAATGCATGCACACACATGAGTTGGCATAAACATTGTGGGGAATGTGTGGTTCCACACTCTTGCTTCCTGACTCCACTCACTGTCAGATTGACTGCTCCCACTGGTGTGTAGCGCTATTATTGTGCATAACACATATGCAACTGTTTAAAGCTTTTCAATTATTGATACTTATTTCTAGTACAAGGAGTCAAACAATTGCCTTATTGAATTAGTTAACTTGCATGAATACTCACTCGGTCTTATCCTAATCAATAAAACGTCTAAATTATTGCTGTTTATAATAAGAAACATATTACATTCTGACCAAGCAAACACATCAACTTTGCTGTTRCTGCAATTAAGTTCCAGCAATTAAGAATGTAACATCTGGTGTGTTCAGATTTCACACACAGAACTTCACAAAATAATATAATATAAATATAAAACATTGGAGCACAATTGTGGTATTTTCTGCAGTTCCACAGGAGACAGTGACAACMTAAGATGCTGATGATACTATATACTGTATAGTAAGACAAAAATCKCCTATGCACAGTCCCATGTAGAAAATGTACACAACTCAAATTCAATTAACATTTCAATGCAGAGTGCAGCATCTACACACTAAACCAACATCGTGCCTGCATGAGAAAACACATAAAAACCATATCTGTGGATATTATGAGTCATCTTAAATTGATRCAGTTTTGTAATCAGAACAAATTTGCTAAAGGAAATAAAGTATTGCTCGTCTTGTATTAAGGTACAGTACAGTGTGTGCACTGAATCAGAAACCCCCTTTGGTCACAAATAGATGCACACAACATCCTAACTCACAAACACACTTTTAAAACACAGCCTCTCTGGGAAGGACATATTGGATTAGGAGTGATTTTCTTTTTTTTTTCTTGGCTCTGTCTCAGTGGTGCTAGATTAAATGCCATTCCCACTTTACTACAGATGGCTCAAAATAAATCATACTATCCATACACACTCAGAAAAACACACAAACACAAAACACCCTCACGTATGGTCAGTGTAGGCACACGCACAGATGTGCGGACCAGCACAAGCAAATACACAAAAAATGCTCACAAGGGGTGATATATAGCATGTTGGCACACCCAAGCACAAAAGCACCTGTACGGTTCAGYGATTCCGCTCTTTGTATTTCAATCACTGAATCGATGGTTCTAAATTGATTGTAGCTGAGCAGGGGCCAGAGATGTTCCCCCTGGCTCCGTGCCCTGGCCCTCTATTGATTAGATCTGAAAGAGCCAATTGCTTTCACACTGGATTAAGGTGTTCTGGGGCAGCGAGCACAGGGAAAAAAATAGGTGGGGGAGCCAAAGACAAAGAATAAATTTAAAAGATGTACCTCWAAAGAACTGAGTTCAAACCAACAACACTATTAATTACTCACTCAACAACCCAATTATATGTAGAAGTTAGATCAGACCGATGCATTCCACAGATTTGTAAATCTATTTTTGTGCAAGTATACTATCTCTAAAAAAACACAATTACTTGAAACATCCCCACATGCCTGCAAATGCACACAGACACACTTTTGTGTTGCAATCCTTCAGATTAGGGGCASCAACACTGATCAAAGGTGTAATCTAATTCAAGCCTGGAGCTAAGAAGCCCAGGGCAACAGTATTCCACTTCAAACGGGTTTTACACTCTGTCACCTAGAGGAATCAAACTAAAACTTTACTCTAAACTAGCATCACAGAATTGTTCCTGTTTTCTCTCCCACATTTAGATTCAGCCACCACTTTGTGACACTTTAATTCCACTGGGGGCAGTGTCAAATAGAAAAAAAAAAGATGTAGCATCCCCAACATTCTTTATCTTCACACAAAATGAGCAACTTCTCAGAGAGACTCTAGGAAGGGACTCGTTCCAAAAAGGCCACCCCCCCCCCCCCCCCCCCCGCCAGCTAAAGCTAAAGATGAGACCTTTTGTCTGCCAAAGTTGCCCACTCCTAAATTGTCTCAACAATGGAGGGGCATACAATTCAGATTAGAAGCTTATGAAAATGAAAGACTGAGATGGGGACCGGTGCAGCTTATGGAGATCCAGGTCACAAGATCCTGGAAAAAACTCTCCTCAGTCTGAGTGCTTCTCGGGGAGCAGAAGCGCCATTCATCCCGCATTAGGGGTGTAAAAACCTCACACTGACTGTGCAAGTCAGGCAAGCTCAGTATGCATTTGGCTAATACCTCTATTGTCAGACTCCTTATGTGACCGCTCTTCCAACACAATGTGAAAGAATAGGACAGAGGAAGATACAGAATTAAAAAGACAAAATAGATGAGATAAAAAGGGAAAACAAGGATAGAAGAAAATAGGATTTTGCTGGTTGTTTCATGCTTGGAATGATAGTGAATCATGCACATACACACAAACTGCTGTAAACTTTTTTGCAGGCGTACACATTGGCGTACTTGTGTGTCCTGTTTAGAGGAGTCTGAAATAAGACTTGGCTAGCACAACTTAATAAACCTGTCTACAAAGCAAGGACACATACTGATAGATGCACTATTGCGGGCAGTACTATAAAAGTTAGTTAATAAGGAAGTAAAAGAGTAAGTTAGATAAGGTGAAAGATGAAGAAAGAGATATGGTGAAATGGAACAAGCATGTGTTCTTTTGTGTCCCTATCACTCTGTTTGGTTCATTCCCCAAAGGGTCTTATTATACTTCGTCCTGGCTTCAACACAAAGGCAGGGTCTTTCTATCTCAGTCTATCCAGCTCCCCAGGAGAACATTCCAGACACAGCAAATCCATTTGTTTGTCAGCTATAGCTAGACTAATCAGATATCATTCTCTCTCAGAAGCATACCACTGTGCAGAACGGACCAGTGTGTAAGTCATGCTGGCCCAGCACTAAGATAAAATCTTTAGTCTTTCAGATCTTTAAATTTGTAAACATCTCTGCACATACAGTATAATGTAGTGTTAGAGATTAAAGTTCAAATGTATCTTTTGACAAATCCGTCATTATTTTAAACAACTTGTATGAGGGTAATGCTATGTGAAGCCATATCAAGCTGTTCGAAGAGTTCTCACCATCAAGACTTGCTCTGATGACTTCTGGGGTGTCCCTTGGTGTCTGAATCCATGATGATGGCAATATTTTTAGCTGTGTGGGTTGCAGAATGGGGCCTTTGTGGCTCGTTWTAGGGTGCTCTGCAGTTGCTTGATTAAAATGGGATATTGCACATTTTGTAGTTAGGTCAAGACCTAGGGCTAGCCTACATCTGCAAAGTATTTTCCCCCCACAGAACAGCTGAAGATTATAGTTGCTTGTAAGTTTCTTTTCAAAGGTCCCTTCACTTGGCTGAGCATCAGGTGCAACAGGAAAATATGTCTCTTAAACTATCAGTTTTATTAAAGTAAAGATGCAAAAAAGGGTTTAGTACATCATTATGCACTATTGGGATTTTGTTAGATATTGTGTGGWGTAGCTGCAAAGTATAGACAACCACCACACAAGAGACACTGTACCCGCCACTCCAACATGCTGATTGTGATTAGCCAGCTAAATTAAGATGAGCTGTTAGCTCAAGGCATAGCATATTCTTAGCCAGTTTGTGGCATTACATCTTAGGCTGTATATTAACAGAGCTACGAATATTTCTTCAGCATAAAATGAGTCAGCAGATGATGATCAGTCTGTTCGTAGGTTCTTTGTGTTTCCTAATTTGAAAAAAGAAAAGCTCCTTCTGTTTTCTGTAGAACCGYATGCTTCAACACCAGAAAGTACAGGCTCTGTTAACCTTCAATGAAAACATGTTATTACACATACACAATGACACAGTACGATGCAGATTATGGGAGGTGTCTAATTGCCCAGTAATTGCATACACGAAAGGSTTTGAGGTTGTGTTTCAAATGACCTTTTTAGTTATAGGGAGCTGAGACAGTTTAGGATAATGCACAGTGTCATAACATAAATTATACAGATTTAATTTTCCACGTATGTTAAATTAGGGACACTTAGGGAGCAGTTACAGAGGCAGTGTAATGTAGTTTGCTCAAAGTGCACAGAGATTACAGCAAACATGATTAAGCTATGAAATTGGACACACCAAGTTTTGCCAGAGGTGATGGAAGCTGGGTGTGTTGGTGCTTGTGAGAAGAACAAAAATTGTGCAAGTTTTGACTAGACATGTACAAACTTATGAAGTTTGAATTGATTTCAAGCACTCGAGACTCACAAGATAAACACAAAACTTGAGTGCAATTAGGATTTCAAGGATTTGATCATTCTAAAAGCACAGAAATGCATGTCCCCACTCAAGTAACCAACATTTTAATAGAATAAAGACACAAGATATTTGCTATGTAAGTCAATAGATTTATTAACTGTTAATAATAACAGATCAATTTAGACCATTTTTATATTTTAAAATGATTCTACTTCTCTTTGCAAACTCTTTAAATTATTATTAAAATTGCAGCTGCCACTTGAATCCATCCATCCATCCATCCATCCATCCATCCATCCATCCATCCATCCATCCATCCATCCATCCATCCATCCATCCATCCATCCATCATCTCAGTCCACGTTGGCTTACAAGGGCAGCAGCCTCTTCCAGCTCTTCTGAGAGGATTCCAAGGTATTCCCAGGCCAGCCAAGAGACTTGGCCTATCCAGCGTGTCCTGCGTCTTCCCCGGGATCTCTTTACAGTCTGACATGCCTGAAGCACCTCCCAAGGGAGGCATCCAGGAGGTGTTCTTACCAGATGCCTGAAACACCCCAACTGTCTCCCCTTGATGTGGAGGAGCAGTGTCTCTATTTTGAGTCTCTCCAGGATAAATGAACTTCTCACCATGTCTCTAAGTAAGAGTCTAACTACCCTATGGAGAAAATTAATTTTGACTACCTGTATCCGCAATCTCGTTTTTTTGATGGCCATAGATGAGGTTAGGAATGTAGACCAACAGAGAGCTTTGCCTTACAGCTCAGTTCCCTCTTCACCACAACAGACCGGTACAGAGTTTGCAATACTGTGGAAGTCACATCAATCTCACTCTCCATTTTTCACTCACTCGTAAACAAACACCTCGCACCCAACCCGGAGAGAAAAATCCACCCTTGTTTGACTGAAGACAATTAACTCAGATTTGAAGGTGCTGAACCTCATCACAGCCGCTTCACACACAGCTGTGAACCGCTCCAGTGAGAGTTGAAAATCATGGCTTAATGGTGCCAATAGGATCACATCATCTGCAAATAACAGAGATGAAATCCTGAGGCCACCAAAATGGACTCTGAACTCCCTTTATCCCCTGGTTGCACCAAAAAAATTGTCCATAAACATTGTAAATAGAATCTGTGATAATGAGCAGCACTGGTAGAGTCCAACTCCCACCCTGAATGGGTCCGATTTATTGCAATGCAATACAAACCAAACTTTTGCACTGCTTGTATAGGGACTAAATGTCCAGTAACAATAGATCCACAATCCCATAATTGTGGAACACTCCCCACAGTTTACCTCAAGGAACACCGTTAAATGCTTTCTCCAAATCTACAAAACACATGTAGACGGGATGGGCAAACTCCAAAGACCCCTTCGAGGGCCCTAGTGAGTGTAAAGAGCAGGTTCAGTGTTCCACAGCCAGGACAGAACCTGCATTGTTCATCCTAAATCTGAGGTTCCACCATCAATCATCCAATAAAACAAATTAAAGAAAATGTAACCTTCGCTTATTGTCCTTGTTCTAGTCGGTGTTTTTGAAAATTCTACAGTAACATTTCTATTTGTAAATGATGCTTGCTTTCAATTCATTTATGATTTGTGTTTTTTATCACATAGTTTTTTATTCTGTTTTTTTAATGAATGGATATTAAAAAAAATCATTAACCCATGTAGACTACACTCCTTTGTCAACAGTTTCAATTTATYAGAATAAACTTCACAAAAAGTTGGACTGAAGAAAGCAAATATATCAAAACAACAAATTTCTTTCACGTGTTAGCAAGAAAGAAAGAAAGACAAAGCACATCTTTTCATAKTTTATAAATTTGTGAACGAGGCCTTGGAAACAAATCAAATTTGAACTTTGTATTGTCTGATTCTTGCCACATTCCTCTTGATTGCCTTGTTGTTTAGTTGTCACTGCAGGAGCAATGAACAGACGTGTATTAGCCCTTCTATAATTGCAATTCAATTCTAATTAAATCGTCTGTCCACAAGTTGCACAAAATAACCTTGACTAATACACATCTCTTGCAGCCCTCCAGGAAGAGATGGAACAATTTTCTAGAATTGAAATGTGTCCCTCAGCTGTCAAACTGAGCCAACGTAACCATTTTATTAGCAGGACAGAGCATATTGATGGACATTGACGGCTGAGGCAGAATAAACAAATAAGGAGCAATAAAGTGGGGGTGATGTTTGCACTTTCTACACAAGGGGGGACTTTGTGGAGGGGCTCACCATGTTGTCTCATTACTGCCTGCTGGAGCTTATTCCAGGCAAGTTTAAGAGAGAACAAAGAAGAGGTGAATTGTGAAGAAGAAGCAACTGGAGGGAAAAGATAGTTTTGTGATTGTTGTTAAATTGACATGCAACTTTGGGAATTTTTTTGAAGACAATACTTTAAGTTRTGAGCAGATTTATTAAGATATTTTTTAAGAATTTAAGAAAATGAGTGGCCATTTGTTAAAAAAATAAAGGAGCAGTTTGATAAATGGGGGTCAAGGATGGTGTGGGAGTTGAAGAGGAACCYCTCTTAGCGACAAGCTTTTGTTTTGTTCCAGCAGAGGTTGACATAGGCAAATTRCATGGAGCCCCAGCCATCTGGTGAACGTTTGAGATCCTTTTGTCTCCTCGTGTCRTGACCCATCACTGACTGGCCTCAGAACTAAACCCCTTTATCGCTGAGTGGGAATGGGAGAGGGGTGCCAAAGAGCAGAGCATAAGGTGTAAGTCTGAAGTATGGAGAGAGAACTGAGTGAGGCTTGGCGAGACATACTGGAGTAGATGTGACAGGTCAAAGTGGCATCTTCTGAAAAAGTTCTAGTGCAGCGACTTAGGGCAAAATTACAAGAAAATGCTCAAAAAAATGTACAGCCTGAAAGAGGCTGAAGGATAAAAAAGCTGAAAAGAAATGCACAGAGAAAAAAAGGAGACGGAAAAAATAATAATAGAAATAGGACTATGTGTTCCTACTTTGGGAATAAGAAAGAACAGCTCTGTTTGTGGTTGGTATGTCCATTATATGTGATCAAAATCTCTAGATTCCCCTCGCATATTTAAGATAGACTGTTGTTGCAGCGAGAGCAGTGCATCTGTGTTTGGGGTCATTAGAAACACTCTTTGGGCCTTGGATTCAAAGAGTTTTTGTTTGGGTCATGCTCTTTCACTACTGCTCTCTGCCACCCCGCTATTCAGCCCATTGAGAGCCATGGAAACAAGAAGTCTTTCACCCTCTTCTTTCGTCTAGCTTCTCTCTGTCTCTCTCTTTTACTACTCCATTTTGTCCTCATCACATTGGTCCTCAATACCTTAAGACTAATAGGAACATGAAGAGTCAGATGCTTACTTAATTGGGCTTCAAGGTGACCTAGTTGGTGTGTGTGTATGTGTGTTTTTGTGCAATGGTGAGTGCACATGGGTGCCTCTCTGCAAATGAAGTAAACTCTGTGGAACAGGAATAGACAAGGCTAAATGAGCTGGAATTAGCTCTAATAAGTTATGGGGTCTTTGTGAGTCCTATCTGCCAGATCTTTTACACACTGATGATACATACAAATAAGTAATAAAAAACTATGCTAAAGTAAAAATAAAAAAATAGAAAAAAAAAAAGAAAAAAGTACACAAACACATAAAAACCTGTTTGCCTCTAGTGTTAAACTTTAAAGCTAATAAGGCAAATAAATGAATGACAGATTTGCTGAGATATAGCTTTTACTTGTGTTTCTTGGATTTAGAAGCATTAGTATCATCTTTTTTTTCAGCTGGCCTCTTATCCTCCACAGAAAGACAAAAAAAAGCCATCTAGTTGAAGCACACGGCAAATAAGCTTATATAAGTATCACAATTTATATGGTTTTAGGCTAGGGCTAATACTGTGAAAAAGGAGTGAGGGTTACATCTGTTTTAAAGATTCACACATTGAGAAACTAAAATGTGACTGTGTGTATTGTGTATGTATGTGAGGGTGAGAATKCCCTCTATGTGGGGAACATTTTTGGCATACACATCTACTTGTGGGCGGCAGCACGGTGGCTCAGTAGAGCTGATGCCTCTAAACAAAAAAGTTGCCAAATCGAATCCCGGCCCAGGGATTTTTTCTGGGCAGAGTTTGCATTTTCTCTCCATACGTGTGGGTTTTCTCCGGGTACTCCAGCTTCCCCCCATTGACCAAAAACATATACTTGCCACCTGTACAGGGTTTACCCCACCACTCGCACAGTGACCCCCATGACCATCACAGAAAGAAGCATGTTTAGATAATGGATGGATGAATATACTTGTGGGGACTTATGGAGACCTAAGCCTAGGACAAATGTGTGAATTGAGTTTAGGTTAGGTTTTGGGTTATGCAGGTACCTGTGAGGTTAGGTTAGGTTTAGGGTAAGGGATCAGAGTTAGGCTTTAGGAATGAATGGAAGTCAAAGCAAAGTCCTCATAAAGATAGTAGTACTAGACTATGTGTGTGTTTGTGTGTGTGTGTGTGTGTGTGTGTGTGTGTGTGTGTGTGTGTGTGTGTGTGTG
>NW_013952408.1:5478963-5480665 GCF_001266775.1 Austrofundulus limnaeus | reverse complement strand
GTGTGTGTGTGTGTGTGTGTGTGTGTGTGTGTGTGTGTGTGTGTGTGTGCAATATGATGACAGTCATTAGACAGGAGTAAGGCATTCATGATGAATCTGCACTTAGTTCAGGGGAACGCACTTGGTCAATGGGCTGTGAATCTCCTACTGCCACTGTCAGCCTGCAGAATGTTAAATAAAGTTATTTGAATATTTGTAATATTAATGTGCCAGCGTGTCAAAAGCCTGCTGGAGTCTAACGGTGAGAGAAAATATGAGAAGATTCACGTTGCTTCGTGGGTCCATAAGACTACTTGGGTGGGGAATTATGTAAATACCCAACTATATAAATACATAATCATGGGTATTGCATTGGATGGCGAGATGGATGGAGGGAAGGAGGAATGTACTAAAATAAATGGTAATAGATTTGTTCCTAGATGATATCACARACAATTATATTATCAAGCATGTGCATAATTAACATTTTGCTAAACAAGCAGTGGGGAAAATAATTTTCTTTACATTTTAAAGTCCTCTGCTATCAGCATCGCTTTCATATCCAAATAAGAGAGTGGAGCATGGATTTCAGAACTATGTGTTTTGCATAGAAATGGCCCACTGGTTGAAACAGAAAAAGGAATCATTAAACTTTAATCAAAGAAAAGCTGTTAAAAAMGACTAAACAAAATGTAGTCAGGAGCCTTATTAAGACTTACATCTTTATACATATACTGCAGCCAAGCATGTATAAACTAAAACAAATGTTAGTTTCCTGCAGGAAAAATGAGGTTAGCAATACAGTAAAGAACACACACTCTAACATTTTGAATTGTTTTTCTTTGTCTATCAATTTTGGATGCTTATTGGGATGCAATTTGTGTCACATTAGTCACTTTTGAGATTTTAAACGTCACAACAATTAGCTTAACAAGGAGTTTTAATTACTTCTTATATTAAGGATCTAAAGATTATTAAAATGATCAATGGCTGCATCAGTAGAAGATGAGAAGCAAACCTAATCAAGGTGATTCTATCAATCACTCAGCTAGACCCCAAGACAACATTTATGAGAAGGTTTAATAAAAGCATTGCATCTGTGTCTCCTAGGTACTTCAGTTGAACAGGACACACCCCCCCACACGCACACAAGACAAGCTTTGCTTTGGCGAAGGTGGCGGGGTGCTGTTTTGAGTGTCTCTGCTCGATTTACCAGAGAGGTGATAAAATATTTAGCAGATTGCTTACATAGCCGAGAGGGAGAGAGGGAGAGGCAAAAAGAGAAGGGGATACTCAAATGGCTCGTGTGGGAGCTGGGGAGCTGGTAATGAGGATGGCATGCTGCTATCATTGTTGCAGCGTACAACATCTCTACATGGCTTATCTGCCTGTCTTACAGCACATTTCACAACAACCCATTCCAATACCTCTCAGTAATTAAAAACATATAAATTAGAAAAGTGCAATCATGTGCTGAGAGATTATTATACACAAACATACTCAAGTATTCTAATGAGGTAAATTTAGATATAGACAAAACACATGTAACTTGGGACTTTACATAAAGAGGATTCACATGTATGTATATGTATATACTATATATAACTATTTTCATACATTAATTATATGATCAAAAAAATATGAAAAATAATGATGTGACTGAGAGCAGTGAAGGTCATTATTAGACACCGCATTCTTAATAGTCCATCAAAAATAATAAGTA
>NW_013952408.1:5475167-5477853 GCF_001266775.1 Austrofundulus limnaeus | reverse complement strand
TGGAACATGGAACATGGAACATGGAACATGGAACATGGAACATGGAACATGGAACATGGAACATGGAACATGGAGAACGAGACAAGCTTTGCAGCACAATGATYGGACACTGACACAGAGACAAGACAGAGCTTAAATACACAGAGAACTAATGAGGGAACAGAAAACACCTGGGGAGAAACACAAGGGTAATCAGCAGAATGATGTGGGGCAGCTGAGCACACACACACAGGGGAACATAGAAACACTAGGAAAAACCAAGGCATAAAATGACAAACCATGACAGTAACAGACTCAAAGTTATTTATTCCTGGTCAATACAGAAGCTATTTCTTCCCAGTTTATTTATGTATTTATTTATTTAACCACTGAGCTGTTAAGAACTACACTGGCTTTCTTTTATTTGAAGCAATACCTATTCTTCATGTTGCCCTTAATAAGGAAAATTAATTCATCACAAAGCTGCAGGCTCTCTCTCTTTTTTCTTTTAGATATTTTGCTGTTCTTGTTTTTCTTTTTCATCCTTCGTAAGCAATAATTGAAAATGTGAAAATTAACAGCTATTGGTAAGCCTTTTTATTGCACCAGCCAACAACTGATTGCTCTCTGTAGTACCCAGCCTTTACACATATTTTTAGGTTGGATTTTTCTGTTTTAATAATGGTTTACAGGTCCATAAAAAGGACTGCAATGGAGAAAAAAATGGCAAGATTGCTATTATTGGAGGTAAATCTCAGTGGAAATGAGAGAGGACTAGATACCATACAAGTCTCTGGAGATTAAAATGCATGTGAAAAACAGCTAGATCATCAAGCTTTCTTGTTGTTATTTCTTTTTAGAGACCTTTCACAAGTAAAATTATGTGTATGTATTAGAATAAAGTACACTTAAACAATGTTTCATAGATTTATAATATTGATATACACTGATAACTACCACAGTTTATGTACATTAAATAATAGTAAACAGAAAAACTGTGTCCATAAACAAATTAGAAATAGTACAAATAAAATAAGTCACTCAGTTTTAGTAAAATGCTATGAACGTTTGTTTCTGTGTGAGTTTGAAGGGAGGCTTTCCTTAGGAAACCAAGTAATGCACGAAGGATACCATGGACAGAGTTATACACACAGTGTGCTTTGTAGATATGTGGCATGCTTATGTCTGTTTATTGATCAAAGCAGATGGGCGTCAATCAATCTTATCTGAGCTCCACATACTCTCCAACTAAGCTCCTAAGGCAGACCAACCAATACAGCCCCATACTGAGAGCCCCGAGTCACTCATATTATCGCTAGACACCTTGAGCAAATTTTCTGTTTGTATGTGTGCGCTTGGGAGTGCATCAAAATAACAGGGTGCAAAGTCTGGGGGTGCATTAGAGGACATACATGAAAAGAGAGAGGAAGTGGCACATTAATCTTCTCTTTAGATTCCGGTTATCATCTGTTCTTTAGAACTTTGCCTTCACACATCAAACCCTGCTGATCCAGAGTCAAACATCTCGCCACTTGTGAAGTAGGTTGTGCCTGGCATTTGCTACAGCAATCTGTACCAATGTGCTTTTTTGGAGGTAGATATGAGAAAGTTGTACGGCACATCATGTTTTGAAAGACACATGTAGTACAAGAAATTAATTTTCAACTGTGGAAATTTTGTGATCTAAACTATCCTATTGCCCATTCATATGCAAGTCTAAAATGGCACATTTTGGTATAAGGTAAATTAAATCACTCCAACAAATTAGAATTATTTAGTAAATGTGAGCATAGTGAAAAGCAATCAATAAGTAACAAAAAAGCAGAGGAGAAAGACTCATATTATATAATGCTTGTAATAAATTAATCTATGTATTTCTTACCACGACAGACATTGCCATTGTCAGGTTCAAATCCAGCCTTGCAAGTGCAGCTACCAATAGGGACCATCCATTCTCCGTCTCCATTACAGTAGAGCTTTATAGGGACATCTACTTCTTCTGAGTTTAGGATGCAAATCCCTCTGGCAATGACTAGGGATGTGCTTTCTGCCCCAGTCATGGTCTCCGGAAAGTTTGCAAAGTTTTGGACCACACTTGGGCACTTCTTATAGAACACTCTGACTGACAACAGAGACATGCAGGCACCGTAGTCCTGAAAGGCCAGGTAGAAGCCATTTTTGGAAAGCGGGCCAAAGCTACGCACTTCTGTGTTGACCTTCATCAGGCGTCCACCAAAGTCTACCTGTGAGAAGCTTTCGTCTGCAGCAATGGTGTCCACCTTGAGGTAAGGGGCCTCCATCCAGAAGGCCGAACCTTTGGTGGCAATGACAGCATCAGTTTCATAGTAGTACAGATTGAATGTCTCTTTGCAGGAGCCAGGGACATTTGGAATGGAGCTGCAGTCACGCACAGTGAATCGTATCTCCACATAGATGCGTTGCGCTCCACGGCGGTCAATAAAAGTGGTGAGGAGCCAGTTGTTTTGACTTGGCTCGAAGACATTACACACTTGGTAGGTCCTGATGGTGTTGAGGTTTTCATCGTAGCCACTCACTTCCTCCCACTACAGAAAAAGAAAGAGACAGAGAAAAAATGAGTCTTCACAGTTTGTTAGTCATCATTTATGAGGAAGTTCTGGTACTTTGCTATATCTATCTATCTATCTATCTATCTATCTATCTATCTATCTATCTATCTATCTATCTA
>NW_013952408.1:5467743-5475157 GCF_001266775.1 Austrofundulus limnaeus | reverse complement strand
GAGAGAGAGAGAGAGAGAGAGAGAGAGAGAGAGAGAGAGAGAGAGAGAGAGAGAAAGAGAGAGAGAGAGAGAGACTGTTAATATTTCCTGAGCCGCAGAGAGTTGTACACATATCACTATCTTCCCTGAGGCACGATATACGAGTCTACTTCCTGGATTAACAAAAAGGCATTAGCCTGCTGAGCTACAGGGCTTATTAATCTTTTGAGAATACTTGTGTCCTTCTTTCTTGAAAGAATAAACAACTACCATTGCAGTAGCTGCAAAACACCACTTTATCTTCTGGTCAGGAAATGCTCACAGTTGTAGTAAATGTATTCCCACTACATGAGCGATAACTGAATAATTACTGTGGTCGAAATACTATTTGCCATCTACGCTCTTGCTGGGCACTCAGTTGATACATTAGAAATATGGTGTGTAACGAATGTTAGATTATGCTCTAGTGAATTACAATTAGACAGACACAGACTACATGGCAGCCAAGAGCCCGTCTGATGGAGAGGCACTTGTGTACAGACTGAACTGAAACACGCTGCAGGCCATTTCTTGCAGGTGTGACCCAGAAAGTGAGTTGGATGAGCATCAGAAGGCCCTTAGGGAATTAACTCAGTGCACCAAATCATGATGAAAATGTGTCATTAACATTTGGCTTGAATCATCGAGTGTTGTGGGGAGAACTCTCAGTAAAATAAAACTTAGAATTAAAGCTTTTGAATAAGTGTCCTCCTGTAGAAAAGTTGGTTATGTTGTGGGTATACAAAATCAACGTTTTTGAGCTTTACATCATGTCATAATGTAATTCCCACATCCAAAACATACCCAGGGTGTTGCTTTGACTCATGCACACATGTTTGAGAAAACCATGAATCTCCTGTGGTAGCCATGTTGAGCTGCCTAAATGCTAGTTGGTACAAAGCACCGCCTATTTGTACAAAGATCCTCCCTGAAGCTCAGTCTGCAGCTGGACTCCAGCCCCACAGAGTGCTCCTCCCCCAAAGACATGCTGAAGTAAGAGTGTCTAAAACAGTAAGGGGTTCTTAAAGAGACAGAGGCCAATTTTTTAAGGAATTTAGATGGCTATGATGGAAAGTCAAATTTATTTTTGATATATACAACAATTTCATAACTGAGGGTATCTATGGGATAAATATTGTGCCAGCAGGAATTGAATTTGAATTGCTCAGATTGAATCTGAATGTGCATAATCTGAAATTGAATGCATTGGTTTGAAAATAAATTTCACTAATTTGGAACTGAATTTAAAGTTTTGAATTTGAATTAATTTGCTTTGAAACTGTATTTTGGTTTATTTAAAATTCAGTTTGACTACTTTCACTTTCAGTTCCATAATTCAAAATTTTGTGTCATAGGTATCATAGTTGCTTGACTGTGGTATACACTTGAACTATGTGCCAGAAAAAAAAAAAAACATGTTCAAGATAGACTGGTTTTCTAAATACACTTTTATTTATCAACATAAAAAAAGCAAAAATGTGTCAAGTAAATACGCTACAGTTGTCACATAAGACCACAATAAATTGGTGTAAAAATAATTTCTGAACATCCTTTTCAGGTTAGTTCTCCTTTCCAATGTAATGCTATTATTTATACTCCAATTAAATACAACCGCTTGGTTAGGATATCTGTTTTCCCAAGTGCTCCAATGATCTATACAGCTGTAGAGGAGGAGAAGTTAATGAGACCTATACTAAAAGGAGTGGGCCTCCAGTCAGTTCATGTTTCTGGTGTGCACATGTCTCCTGGTGCTTCCTTTTTCCTCTGACCTTTTAAGTCCCACCTGCTCCATCACGCTGAATAAAGAGTGGGGTGGGGGTATTGGCTTTTCCCATATAGCCCCAAGAACCACTCAAGCCATGGTAAAGATTCAAAAGTCTTGTTCAATAAGTCCATAAAAGAATGTAACACAAGATAAACTGGAAGAATGTAAGCCATCAAATTTCAATGTAGATGATAAACTTAACTGATGTAACAAACGCATGGAGACAAAAAAAGCAAGCTTGGGTGGAGTAGGGAATGTAGAGGGTGGAGAGGGAAGATACATGATGAACATTGGAACTGCCGACATGATAAATGAGTTTACAAAAATCTGAGGTGCAAATTAACACCCCACCACCACCACCCCCCACTGCAGCCTCTGTGCCCACTTCACTCCTTTTTTTCTTCCCCTTTCCCTTGTCCCCTTCCGCTCCCCTCTCCCATCTCTGCTCTGTAATGACCATTCATCAGCATTACAGGAACCTGTCCCTTTCAGCACTGCCTGTTCATTAATACAGCCAGCCCTAGGCTCCTCTGCACCCGTCTGTTCTGGTCTAGGAGGGGGTCCTCACCGCCCTTCGTCTAGCCAAATGACCACCATCTTTCACGCCGGAGAGGGGCCTGAGGCATCTTCGATAATGCCCATCTAGAATCTGTCCGAAAATTCATCGCCTCTTATAATAATGAACTCCCCCCCCTCCCTCCCGTTCTCAGTAGATATTCAGTGTCACCATTATGTCAAAAACAAATAAAACTATTACAGGTGCATTGATTAGATAGCACAAATGTGACTCTGACATGGTTTTATCTTGTCTTTCCAAAGTTTTGCATGCATATACTGTTTACACCTGTGTGCCTACAGTGTTTTTAATTTGATACTTTTGTGACAACATATTGATTTGCTAGCTCTTGTTTTACTGTCGAGAGCTTAAGGCTACATGTCACATTTCTGCTTGTGTAGGTCTACAACATTTGAGTACTGTGGGTATCGACATTTTTTTCTGTGTTCTTTAGCATCTTCATCATTTTCCATCATGAAAGCTTATATAACACTTGTATTTAGAAAGCGAGAACAGTATTCAAAATGGAGAGGACGTATCCTTGTTGCATCACTAAGTTTGTATGTTCTTACTTTATTCATAGGCCTTTTACATTATTTAAACCAAATGGATCTTTGTGACATCTCCCTGACCTGGGAAGAAAGAAGGCATAATCACTCATCACTTGTACGTTAATGGAATTCTCAGTTTCTTTGCATTTATTTTGTTTAATAATTTGTGCATTGAATTAGACAAAGCCATTGCAGAGTATATTTAGTCCATGCATTAAGAGCCAAAGCGCCAATGTTTGTTGGCAGACGGATTTTTATTATATTTTTGTTTCTTATGAGATAATATAAAAGCAAGCAGGCTAAATATGCAGGATCAGTCTGAGGTCAAACTTGGGTTCAGCTTCTTGAAAACAAGCTTTGCTCATTTGGAGCTGGTTTGTATCAATAAAGCTAACTTAACCCTCTGAGGTCGACACCCGCTCTGGAGCGGGCTAAGCTGTGACACATTTAAAGGTCTCCTGTTATAAATATGACACCATGCTGAGCATTCATTTCAACTGGGTTTGATAGTACAGACTTCAAACTCAATATAAATAGTTTTTTTATTGATATTGTTTTTATTTACTTCCAAGTGTCCATGAGTGTTGTTCATGTTTCCCTGCTGCATAGACTTTGTGTAAGGTGAGGTGACAGACCAGAAGAGAATGTGGTAAATTAAAATTGACAAATTACAATGAAGCATTTTGGTTAGAAACAGTATTAGGTTTTATGAAGTTAGCATCCTCTCAGTTACTTTTACACACACCACCAGATTTCTATTTATCCCTGCCATTCAATCGGAAAACGAACTGTTTTTGCAGAAGAAACACCTGAAAAACACTGAACGGCTTTTTTACACAACACTCATTTGTGAGCCCAACCAAAAGTACTTACTGGCATCACTCTAATGGCTCTGCTTTTATCAGATGTGTGGGAGATTACCCACCTCCCCCCCCCGGCCCGATTGTCAAATGTGGCCATTGTGTGTGCCGTTATAGCTGCTCTCTTTTATAGGCAAGTAAGTAGCGAAGAGTCAGAGGAGACATGGATTCACAGAGCACTCATGTTGTTTTAATGACCAGTCATAGCTAGCTAAACTGGTGAAGAGAGGGTGAAGGAAAAGAAGCGACAGAGAGCTGAATGAAAGAAAGATCCGAGTTGATATATTCAGGCTTGTGTTACCCTTCCCACAGCCTCAGTTCACTGCCATCGAGCCACTCTGCCCTCATAAAGACCATTCATCACAATGATCTCCTGCCATTGCCCCCGAAGACTAAAATAACATAGAGCAGCTCCGATTGCCAATGTCTAGCTTTGAAGGAGTGTAGCATCCAACATTGAGCTGATGACTAGCAGGACACTAATCACAGCTGGGAGGACTGACCACTCAGAACATCAGAAACACCCACCAAAAACAGGCTAAATGGGCTGGACTAATGAATCATTTGAATATGGAATGTTGGTAGCAGGACATACTGCATGTGAGTTGTCAGATCAATTGGAGGAATAAGTCAATTTTTGGTTAAAATGACCCATGCACACTTTCAGATTTGTGATTTCTCAAGCTACATTTTGATAACTGGATCATCCTGAGATTAAGAGTGGTTCCAGAGTTATGACTTGACTAATTCTCTTAAACAGGATAGCCCTAATTTTTAAGTTATTCTAATTAGGATATCGGAAATCATTTAATAAAAAGAAAACATTAAATAGTATTTGGATATTGATATTTCCCAGTTGAAAAAAAAGTTTTTTTTTTCTTTTTTAAGCTACAGCACAAAAAGAGCTTTAAAATTATTTAAGACTGTATTTCAGCCATTTCATTCAAATGATTCGGTATTTATTCATTATAATTTGACAAAATGCAGTCGTAGCAAACATTTTAACACCTTCCTAATAGCTGCCTGTTTCTCCACATACCGCTTTGAGACCTAATCCTCGGTTTGGTGATGGGTCTCATATGATTCCTTTAAGAAATGAATCACTGCTCAAACAAAGTGAGCTCAGATCTCACGGTCTCTGTGACATCAAATTTTTATAATAAACTTGAATGCATTTTTGGAAAGACAACAATAACATGATGGAAGAAAAAATAAATTTGTACCGCTGAGGCGAACAGTTGTTGAGATATTTGCATGTGAAGTAACTGGATACATCCATCCATCCATCCTATTTACCTGCTTCTTCTTCTCAAGGTCACTGGGGTCACTGATGCCCATATCCAGCAGTCATTATGTGAGAGGCAGGGTACACCCTAGACAGGTTGCAAGTCCATCACATGGCCCTCATGACCCTTACTTGCTTTTTTGGCACACACAAAAAGTAAAATCAAATTATGTTGGCTCCATTTAGGAATATAATACTCATTAAGATTCCTCAGATACTGTGACACAAGTGTTTAATAAGTGTCTTATTTTCTTGTTTAGTCATTTCTTGTTTTATCCATGAAGCTAAGCATTTTCTCTGACTGGTATGGGCTTAATAACTTCCACAAAATGAGATTAAATGAGTAATACATCTCAAATCCATGCAGTCTTCGAAGGCTATCTTCAATTTTAAAACCAGACAAAACATACTTCAGAGGTTGGTCTGTTTGAGGCCTTACGGCACAGAAAGAAAGACAAGGCTTGACAACTTTTAGCTCATCATTCAAGCTCGGCTAATTCACTTGACAGAAACATCTGAATAGAGAAGCATCAACACGGCTGATCTTTAACCTCCAGTCTGCTATCTGAAGCTCAGTGGAGTTGCACTCCCAGACTGCTTTTCGAATCCATCAGCACCAGTTAATTTAGCTACATGCTCAGGCAAACTGAATACAGATGGGCGATGAGCAGTTTGGAAAATTTCCACATTCAAAGCATTTTAGCTAAAAAAGGCTTGGAAAATGCCTGTGCAAATAGGATGTGAGGGATTGTCAACTGTTCGTTGAATGACCTGTAAAAGTAATGCTTTTACAGAAAAGCAAAAATGAAGGGAAGCACTGATGGGCAGATGAAAAGGAAGAAATGGAACCCCTGCACTTGCACACGGTCTTCTCAATTTAGTTTGCTTAATCCGTTTTCAGCTCACATATTCACATAAGTATTCACTTATTCATCCAGTTTATTTATGAATGTCGGTGAAATGATTCAACTTTAAACTTTGATTTTAAAAAAATGTAGTTGGTATATACATATATGTTGATTTCCCAAGTTATTTCCAACTTGTATGGCATCTTTATCAGTTTGGCTCAGAAGATGCTTTCAGTTTCTAAGCTGGAGGTGAATAAGCAGTATATTTGAAAGTGCTTTCTATCAAAGAGCTGTCTCTTTATCTGTCATGCCAGCACTAAAACATGTGGGCGGAGCCCTCTGCCAGAATGTTTTTCATCCTTACAGGGCTGACATGGACGTTTCAACAATGAGGTTATTTATCCATAAGGATAGTCCAACATTACATTGACGCAGTGGAAATATACCTTCTCAGAAATAAAATAAAATAAAATAAAGAGCTAGCTTTTTAAAATGGAAGAAAATAATGTGATATTTCCACAGCTGAAAACTCATAAGGCCAAGGTCTTGGAAGGACAGTGGATTACAGGAGGACAAAAAAGGCTGAGATGAGAACTGGACGGAAAGATGCTCTTCTCATTTATACAAAGCTCTCTGCTGACTGTAATCAAAAGATAAATGCCCTTTATTTTTTTTTCCTTTCTTCCAAAGGTTGCTTCAAATCTCTCTGAGTTAATGAGAATATTTGTGTTTCAACATTCAGGTTGGTTCCTTGAAGTCGACAGGCGTAAATTTAAAGCAAGCCATGAACTACAGCTTCATTTCCTCACTTTCCCTGACAAACTTCCAGTCTGCTGTAAATGAATATGCACACACTGACACACACAACGAGAATGGAGCCTCTAAAATATGCAGTGGCATGATTGCTATTATCATTTTTGATCAGCTGTGTTATTGAATGAATGCTGCTGTCAGGGCTGTTGCATGGGAATGATTATTTTGTGGGGCATCTGAGACCTAGTTCTGCCTGGCTGAATGTGATGGATGGAGAGGAAATGGTGATGTCTGAAACACTCCAGGTCCTGCCAGATCCAAGCCACTCTATAATTACAGTCACACAGTTTGTCTGAGCCCAAGTAGAGAGAGTCCTGCCCATTTGCCTGGATGCAGTAAAATGCAGTTTTATGAAAGCTCTGCTCCCAAATCGTCCACAGAACACGATTAATACAATTGGAAAACTGAGTGATGTCATGTTACTACTTAGCCTGAAAAACAACAAGACACGTATTATAACTCTTTGTTTTTAAACTGATATTTAAATTGCAAAAAAGTGACTTTTTTAATTAGGCTAAAAGTGATGCACACCATTTGTATTCTTGCTGAACAACTAAACTGAGCAATCATTTCACTCTCAAAGCATCCAAATTTTATAATACGACTATTAACATTTGCATTTTCTATTTGAAACCAGACATATTTAAAGGCCAACATTTTTTTTATTTTAAAGGTGTTTGAAAGAAAAAAACAACTCTCTAAAACAAATATCTACAGT
>NW_013952408.1:5460039-5467723 GCF_001266775.1 Austrofundulus limnaeus | reverse complement strand
CACACACACACACACACACACACACACACACACACACACACAGTCAGGGGGGTGCCCACGATCTTGTGCAACTAAGTAGGTAAAGTTTTATTTATAAAGTGCCTTTCACAGAAACATAATCACAAGGTGTTGTACAATCATCAACAATGTAAAAAGGGCGGAAAGATACAATGAAACAATAAAATATAATAAAACATAAACAACATAACTAAACATAAAATCAATAATAAATTCTAAAATTGTAACCCGGACGCACGGTTGAGGACGCACGGTTGAGGCAGAGCAGGACAATAGATGTATGCAAGAAATCATAATAAGATAACATAACTGTCTTTATGGGGACATTGCATTGGCTTCCATTGATTTCTACAGCCTGACACCTTACCCTAAACTTAACCTCACAGGTGCATTCCTGACCTTAAATCTAACCTAAACTCAATTCACACCTTAGACCAAAACCTAACCCCCATGACTGGGCTTAGGTTCCCATAAGTACCAGTTGCTCCTCACAAGTAGGGGGTGTATGCCTTAATTCATCCTCACATATTACGTAATACCCGCCTGCTAAAGCAGGTACGGGTAGAAGTTCAGGAACTTGATCAGCAGGTACATGTTACACCTGTATTTAGAAAGTATACGGTAACAATCGTTAGTTTATTGTCATACTGTAGCTTGGGCTTGTATTTGAATTACTCTGTTTGGCTTTTTTTTTTTTGTTCTGTTCAGAGATTTTAGTGCTTTTGGTCACTGCAATGTTTTTTTTTTTTCCAGTATTGTCATAACCACTAGATGTCCTCAGTTTTCACGTTCCAACTCTACTCTCACTTGTTTCCTCATTCCTTGTTAGCGCCTCTGTTTTCATTTGCTAATCATCTTTCCCTCAACATATACATTTTTTTTCTCATGGTTTTGGTCATAGCAAATATCTTGTTTATCCAGTGTATTTGTCAAGGTGGCTTATCTGGTTCAGCTAGATTTACACCTTTCAATAACTTACCTTCTTCCTGCAACAACATCCATTTTGTTTGCATGTGGATCCTTCAGAAATTACTCACTATTTAACATGACATTATTTGTTAATTGTTAATGCACACCAGCTTTAACCAAATGAAACTATGCCTGTTGATTAGTGAAGCATTTTGTAAAAGTCAAATGATAGAGAAATAAATGTTTTTTCTACAAAAGTAACCTTTCAGGAATGTAATTTTCCCGCCTTTTTTCTATTACTGCTGCTTTTCATGATGACTATATGTTAAGCTATAGCTATATTTTAACAATTAATGTAAACCTGCATGTTGCTGCCASTATAGGAGACTGGTTTGTGTAAAAATCCACTGTGAAGGTCCATAACATGTCTGAAACATCAATGTGTAGGGCTGTGCTATTTGCTGCTTTGTATTTTATAATTTGACTGGACTTAACCATCACAAATTATTTCAAGTTCTTCATACAGAGACTGCATATATACTATATATATATATACAGTATATGTATGTACATACACTTAGCAGAAAACGTAGGGGCATTTGTGTTTGGAAGATTATTTCTTTGTTGTAACAATGCTTCTTGGTAATAAATTGTATATCATTGTGTAGGGTGTGTCAGGCAGGCGTGTTAATTTTTATTTTAAAGGACACCACATTTGTAAGGAACATGAATTTGAGGGTTGAGCAGCAAAGTTGAGTATATGGATTGCGCACGTGCAAAATTTTTCTGTCGCTACTGATGCTTCTTTTGAGCTTATAGCCAATCTGATGCCTGATTTATGATTTATCACCAAGAAGCATTGTTACAAAACCAAACCAAAAAACGAAAAAAAGAAAGAAAATCTACCAACCAAAACTTTCCTTACTTTTTAAGCTAAGTTTCCAAATATATTTCCTTTATAGCACTTTTTATCCATTTAAATAAACCTATTCTTTGAGAAGTATTGAGCACTTTTGGGAACGGCTAAAGCAGGAAACTGCTTCCTTCTGCTTTGACCAAAAGCTTTGAACCCGGCAGCATGGAAATTCTCAAGAATGTTGTTTTCAAAGTCTCAGGAGAAATCAGCTGAGGGATAAGATGAGGAGTTCAGCACTGCCTCAGAGAGGCATGGTTTATTCACCTACGGGTAATGATTTTCTTTTACAGACCAATCTACAATAAAGAACCAAAAGGAATGCGAGCAGAGTTGAGTTGAACTGAACCATGCGGAGGGAAATCAGCACCAGTGATTTGTTGTCATAACATTGTGATCATCATGCTGAGCAGATGTGTCTGAGTACGAGTTCAGATCAAATTTAGCTGTCTGGCTACGCTCCTGAATCACACTTGCATATCTTGAAAGCAAAATGAAACCAGCCTCCCACTGATATACCAATCTAATATGTGTATCTTGAGAGAAAGCATCTGGACATTCTCTTTTTTTTTTTCTCAATGTAGTTCATTTTTTAAGAAGTTTTATGAGTGAGAAGTTTGCATAGAGGTTTTCAGTGTTTTGTGTGCACCATCATATAGACCACACACCGAAAGCACCCTTCATACCTGGCCTCCACATCTGGGCCAGTATGACTCACTGTCGTCTCTCTTCTCATTCCATTTCAGCTCGAGCCATCAGAGTTCAGAGTTCGCCTCCATCCTGCGCTCCAACTTCCTCATGCTCATTCTGACTTTTTTTTTCTTTCTGTCTCTCTCTGACACGTTATCTATATTCAATCAGCAACTTCTTCCCTCCCAACTGCCATTTTCTCTTTTTTTTTTTCATTCCCATCACTTTACTTTTCCCTCCAGTGTTTTCGTACACCCTTTGAGCCACTGCCAGTCTGATGATGTCAGAAATCTCAGTTTCCATAAAAAAGCTTACTTAAATAAATTGGTTAAAAAGTGTTTTCTTGCATACCCTGTTTGAAAAATCCTATTCAGCAAATTCAGGGTTAACATGTAACATGGGTAATTAGCATAAACAACTAAGTGAAAATAAATTCTGGAGTTGAAGTCCTCTCTGTTTTTTTTCAATTCAACTTTAGAAATTATTCTAGGCTGTAGTTTGAATTTTTATTAGCTTTTAATGCAAGTCAGGATTTTTTTCTTAGCATTTCAGCTAGAAAGATAAAGATCCATGATTAAAATGTAGTGTTTCATTTCTGTTTTCACCCAATTTTGTCTGACGCTCACTATCTACAATCAGTCAACTCTTTCTTCATGTGTCTTTGTCCTTTTGATCTTTTTTTCATTTTCCACACTTTACATTATTCTGCCTGTGTTCCTTTCTGCCCCTCCTGAGCCCCCTGCCTGTCTGTCTTTCATGGTATGAATAATTGAGATGTATTGAGTTTGGCCAGCAGATGGTAAGATGGCCGTTATGGATCTGCCTGTGCTCTTTAGCAGCATGCAGTTGCTGAGTGACACCTGTCCAGTCACGGTCCACATGAGCTCTGCTGCAGCACAGGGAGCAGGGGGTGGCAAAGACACGGTACGGCCAGTAATGCATCCCCCTCTAAAAGCCCAACTCCTGCGTAGGTGCAAATTGACAACACCTTCCGGCCCACTTGAATAAATGCCCACACGTGGAAACAGAGGGGAGTAAATATGAACAAGTCAGACTGTATCTCTTCTGTCTTCATTCAAACCATTCACTAAACCTACTGCTAAAATCTCCTCAAAGTCTTTTTGCTTGCATCTCACGCCAGATGCCCCAAATTTTCCACCAGTTTTCAAGCTGTTCTGTTAATGACAAATGACAAACACATATTTAGAAAATACAAACTTTGTTAAATGAATACGTTTGGTTGTGTATCGCTTTTTTTCCTAGACAGCCATGCAGAAGCAGAAAGTAAAAAGACACATACTGGTTAATGGAAGTGAAGCTAGAGCTTATGTAGCTTATAACACGCACGGCTAATTCTGAAAAACATTTAGTGAATGAAAGCTTTGTGAAAGTAGTCTGAATGATAATTTCAACGCAACTTTCTTTAGATGGCTTTAGATCAAAAACACACTATTTGAATTCCAAGTTTCTTCTTTTAAAGCATTCGACTGAGTCTGCTTGAGTCATTACAGCTGCTGATCTYCTGAACCTGTCACAGAAAGGCAACAACTTGAGGTCGTTTTCGTTTCAATTAGTGCACTGTACACAGTGTACTCAAAGGAAGACCCAGGGTGCAGACCACACAAAGGTTGGAACAAAAATATTGTGTATCATTATAGGAAAAAAAAGAAGAAGGATTCACTTGGAATATAGCCTCTGCAGCAGAAAACGCAAAGAACTCCAGCCATGACAAACGTTAAAGCTCACACACTTGAGCGAGGAACAGAAATCAAATATAATAGCCGAGGCTGATAAAATGGCAGCATATTTGTAGTAAAATGGTAGTAAAATGCTTTTTTTCTCATTTCAAGTTTTACTGACARAGTTTTATAGATTTTGGGAGCAATTTGATTTATTTTCAGGCATTGCAGGGCCAGACTGAGATGGTCCATGCACCACTTTTGGTATGTCTAAAAAATCATGGTTATCTAACCATTACCTGCCTTTTTTGCCTAAAAAAATAAATCCATATTGGTCATCTTATTTTCCAACAGCTCCCTGTCAAATTGGTGAAGAAGTTTATTTATGATTTTTTTTGTTTTGTTTTTATGTGGAATCTGAGCTCTCATTTGTGTCCCCACATCATTTACCCTCCATACTCCACTCAAACTCTTCTCACACCCCTCCTTCTAACTTCTAAGTATTGTTTTAACAATCCAACTAAGGTGCTTTAGTTCTTCCAGACTAAAGGCACAGCTTGTGGCATCACAGCCACTGTCACCCCCCCAACCACACAGGCCCCTGAAACCCTTGCCTTCATGGTTCTCACCTCGACTCGGTGACCTCCCAGAGTCAGATGAGTTAACCTGAGCTTTCCACCACAGAGTCACAGTATGTTGCAAGGCTATGGAGCTGCTTTTATGTTTTTGTTCAAACCCAGTTGATCCCCCCCACCCTCTCCCATTGGAGCTTCTTCTAATCCTTCCGCAGCCCCTTTTTTTTTCATCCTGCAGCCACTTTTAGTCTCTCAAAGTTCATGCCCACATTTCTGTTTTATACGCATTTCCTCCTTCCCTCTCACTATCTACTTTTTTCACCAGCTTTTTCCTCACTTAGTCTGATCTAACTCTTCTTCTGTAAAAGTCCCCCTGCATTTCTGACTCAGCTTTAGATCTTTGGAAAAAAAAAGAAAAGGAAATGTGAACAAGAAACACCAAAACAAAGAAAGCCTACAAATAAACATGTATTTTGTTCATGATTAGGCCTTGACTTGTCTTTTTTTGGATTTAACTTAAACTGTCTATTTCTGTTTTTATATAAATAGTATMTTGCTGCAGTTATAAAAAGAAAAAGAAATTAAGGACATGCTCATCTGCTATCCTTTAGTTCACATTTCTTTTCTTGCAACATCAAATATCTTGTGTGTAAATTTCTTGTTGCATCACCTTAACAGCCTTTGCTACTGCCTCCTTGGCACAATGTCTGTGTTTACATCCCACACAGAGGAAAACAAGATTATTGTGAAAAATCAAGCAGTAAATTAGATAACACTATATAAGCACAAAAAAGGAAAGCTAAAATCCACAGCTGTTTACATTGAATTTTTTAGCAATCTAATTTCTTTTTCCCTTCTTACCATGTTTTGAATTACTACTGACAAATAATATTTAATAGTGACATATGAGGGGACTTTCAGTTTGTGTTCTCATTGCAGATTGTTTCCTGACCTAAAAAGAGGAAAAACATTTAGCTTCTGTTTTTCTTAACTCAAAATGTTTTGTTTGTATGTCCATGGAGACACTTGTCTTCAGCATTTACCTAATTTCATTTGCAGACATTTTAAAAATTACTTAATTTCATAAACATTTATTTTTTCAGTTCAATTTATCCCAGAACACTGTGCGTACAAAACAAATTGGTCTTCATTTTAATTAAATGAATATGTCTCAGTGTATTTTTATGGAGAAAATATTCTTTATTTTTATTTATTTATTATTTTTTCCTCGCTCTCTCTCTCTTTTGGAGAAAATATTCTTAAATAAAAAAAAGAAAATATTCTTAAATGATGTTAGATGTTTTGAAAACTATAACTGTTGCAAAAACCAAAATTTAAAGCAACTATGGCTTGAATGAGATGAACCTTTTGACTGACAAACAGCTAAACTGGACAGTAAAGCAGTTAGATTACAAACGCAATGAGAAAATACACATAAAAACAGGATGCAGAATCATTATTCACACAGTATCTTATGGGATTATGATTTTGATGAGGTTTCATATATACTGTAGTTAGTAAAGMAGTTGAAAAAAACGATTACTCATGCATGTGTATGTACTCTTGAAGACCTGTTGTGTGTGCATGTCATTGTAGTTTATGTCTATTTGTTCATGTGGCTGCATGACAAGGTCAGGGGACCCCATCTTTTATTAATCATATAGCAAGATGGCAGAGAGTGAAAGGCTGAGTGAGAGGGGAGACAATGTAAGGATGGACAATACAGGATGTAYTAGGGGTTAGGTAAAAGACAAAGAAGACTGGAGAAGGAAAAGTTGAAAATCGCACCTAACAGAAAAGTAAAAAATATCCTGTATGTAGCAAGGATACACTTTGTGAACAAATATCACAATGTTGTTTGCGGAACACGTGCTTGCCCTCTGAGCTWCCATTCTGTCTAACAGATGCTAACGTGTCACATGCTGCCACTCCATTATACATTCACATAGCTGACCCTGATGTCCTCTTGTTTACACCCCTGGAATGAATGACACCGCCTCTAGTCCTTCAAAATAAACCTTCACTTCTGCCAAACACATCCACATACACAAATACACCGCTTAGAAACTCTGGAAGGAGAAGTCAGTCAAAAAAAATGACTGTGCTGAAAACCACTGGGACAACACTACAGAGCAAGAGTACATTTACTCTCATGAATGTTTGTGCATTGGTTATAGAAATGATACTGCCAGCTTCACAAAGCAAACCATTCAATGCACCCAAACATATGCATGAATTACTAAGTAGTGCACCTGCAGCTMAGAGGTAAAAGCTGCACATTTTAATTTGGTCAGATGTTGGCTTAATATTTCATGTGTTGCTTTCATGCTGCAGAAATGCTTTAAAAATGGCAAGATTTACTGTATTTCTTCGTTAAAAATTATCTATAAAATGTAATTTTTACTGCATTTTGCAAACTCAGATTCAGCTGCATAAAGAGGTGTTGTGCTGTGTCCATGCAGCTTTCTCAATAAAAAAAAGTGTATTCTCCCTACAACAGGTTTGAACCTTTACAACAGGAGAAGCTTAAAGGAAAACTATGCTCAACAGAAACATGAGGCTCTGTTCGCCCGGAGGCTTGCAGTACTGAACAGACTTTGATGGGAACACTGGAGATTCCTCAACTCAGTAGGTCTCAGTGGATATTTATTAGCATCAATGTTGCTTTCTTTTTTATTCCAATGCACTCAAGGCAAATTTGATTAAACAATTTGAAGATGAGCCAAAAGACAAAYTGATGTCAATAATGTGGAGACATTAAAGTGCATTCCAAATAAGCAGCCCAAATAAATAAAATTGATAAAGTGCAGTACTGTGAAATCCCCGAAGCACAAAAACAAACAGAAAATTCACGGTTCAGTTCGGTTCGATACTTCAGTCTCACAGTTCGATATTTTTTC
>NW_013952408.1:5428385-5459209 GCF_001266775.1 Austrofundulus limnaeus | reverse complement strand
TTATTTGGCTTTATTAAAGCATAATTTTTTTATGAACAGATTTGCATGGAGTATGAAAAGGTGAGAGGTCTAACAGACAAATGGGACAACACAAGATCTAAGCATTTGATTAAGGAAGATATCAGATTGGGAGGACACAAGCTCTGTGAGAAAAAAAAACAGTTTCTCACAGTTTAGAAGGAACCGGTTTTACAATAGAAACAAAAACTGAAAGACATAAAAATGATCAATTTCACCACATCCGCAAAATGTCAGCAGCATAAAGTTTATATCTGTAATCAATCTCAAGATTCTAAGTCATTCTTTAGTGTTTTATTTCAGCTGTCAACAAAGAAAATGACATCAAATGGAAATAAAAACGCAGATTGCCTTTATTTTGTCTTTAAGTCACATTGTAAAAGATCACCAGGGCGAATAAGCATCACAGTACATTTTTATTAGTTTTACTTTTAAATAACCTGAACGTTATGCAACAGTTGTGTATAAATCTAAATCATTTCAGGGCTGGTGTTAATTCTTAATATTTCATTCTCCTAACAATGTCTCTAAGCACCAGACTTTGCAAACATTTAGCAATAAATGAATCAATAAATTGTAACGATTATGCCCTACATATACATCAGGATTAGCATTTTTTTCCTGTCAGTCTTGATTATTTAAGCATGCTTATTTACACAAAGAATAACAGCCGACACTATGCAAGATTCAAGCTGTGAGATTCTGCAGAGGTGACTGCCCACATTGACACACTCACTGTTTACATAGTGTTATTTCAACTGTCAGGTTGTTTCAGTTCGTACCCTTTGAGGAAAGCAAATAATGCTAAAAAATGAAGGCTGCCACACTCTTCGATCTTTAAAACAGAGTCAACACTCTGTTCATTTGTTTCAGCACCAATAAAAGATCCCTTTACACAAGTATAAAATGCCTCATAAAGAGCCAAAGACCCAGAAAATGCAAGAAACAGTCATTGTCTATCCTGGACAGCTCCTGCAATTTATATTAATGCTGGGCTATTGAGCTTTTCATTGGGTTATTGAATTACATTGCAAATAACAAGGTCTTAAAACTCTCCTTAGGTCCATTAGCGTAATATGGCAGCAATTCTTTTGATGGTGTGTTTTACTATTAAATAAATAAAACAAAAAAGATACCGTTTAAATTCCAATTTGTTTGCACTTTCGTTTTTACTCCTTTTATGTGAATAAAAACACTTGAAGTTGAAAACGATTCCATTTAAAGCTTAAAACCTTTAAGCATTTCCAACCCTCAAGCTCCTCCTCTGATGTTTTATCCTAATACCTCCACTTCACTGCATAAATGTATCATTACAGTATCATTATGGCTCTGGTATCCCCCAGCTTCCATTAACAGGGACTTAGGTACCATGTTACGTGGCTTCCTTAGTCCCATTATATTATTAAGTCATTATGAACTGGGACACAGAGAAAATAATACCCTTAATGRGAGCTACATTGGGAACTACTTAAGTTCATACTCCCCAACCTACCTACTTTCCTCCTTGTTTGTCTGTCTGCCAGTGGAGTCATGTTACATATTACACTATCAAATTCTCAGATCCTGAACAAAAAATGATTCATCTTTAAATTATTTAAGTTGTCCCCCTTCCCCATACTTTTGTTATTTTTACACAGCATGGATATATTTTTTAACAGCAACAACTTACCCCAGAGTTAGGATACGCCGTCCAGCCCAGTTCTGCTGTGGCCACCCGTGTGTCCATCAACGTCTCTGCAGCAAAGAAAGGAAAAGGGAGGTTAGCTTCAAAAAATTCTATTTTTAGTATCCCTCTATAGAGATGACTTGCATTCAAGGCCCAGTGATCACTTGACACTATCATCTATGAGCAGAAAGGGGATGAAACCCCACAGTGATTCATTCGTCTCTGCTTCACTTCTGTTAAGACAAGAAACATGGAAACAAATCCTTGGCACTTTGCTGGAAGAAATGCCTGAGAGCCTCTGTCAAGCTGTTAACTGCTGAGCTTTGTGCTGTGATCTCTCTGTGAACATGACTACAATATGCACATACCGGCATTGTTTGTGGGCACAAGTATGCATYTTTTCGCAATCACTTTTAGAACTAAAAGTGCGATTTCTTTTTGTGTTTTTCTTCATTTGTATGAGAAGCCATGGATGATTTTGCAYGAAGTGCATAGGAGAAAATAGCTTCAAAAATAGAGAGGAAGCTGGTTCAGTCTTAGTGTGGAAATTCTCCGAAGGTTCAGTCTCAGCTCCTCCCATGGCTCTGACTTATAAAAAGTATACATACTTAGCACAAAAAAATAGGAAAATGTGTGTTTTGTTGATCKTTTTTGTTGTAACAATGCCTCTTGGCAAAAAATCTTATACTGTTGGAAAGCCTGTTTATTTTCTCTTAAACAGTGCCACATTTGTTAGGAAAATGTGGATTGAGCAACAGAGTTTATATGTGGGTTACACTTGTGAAAAAAAATAGTCAAATCTCTGCCAATGCCAAATAGTTCATTCTGCGTTTGATTTTTGTTTGGTGTTGTTTCTTGAATTAGATGACTGAATTCTGAAAAACCAAAACATAWTGGCAATTTAACAATTGATCCATTTAACAAACAAGGACCTCTATARCATGTGGAAGAACCATACACAGCCACAACAGTCTGGCCTCTCCAACTCATGCTGCTCATCAGCTTGGTCACACTGCTGTGGCATGGCATTCTAGCCTAAACTAGCATTTGTTGCAAGTCAGTCAATGCACTTGTATGGGTCACTCTGGAACAAACAGCACACCCAAGATGACCCCGCAAGTTTTCAATAAGGTTGAGGTCAGGACCACAGGCAGCCCATTCAATCATTGTCACTCCCAAATTTTGGTTTCAGATAAAGCCCACTCTGTGGGGGTAAACACTGTCCTCTTAGGCCTGAGTCACRCTACAAGATTTTAAAACAGTCGGCCAATTTTCAAAGACTGAGAGAGCCCACACGTGAGGATAAAAAATCATGGATCTACCAGGTTTGGTCYTACAGTGTGTGGTGTACAGCCACACAGCAGGAGACAACACACCACACACGAAAAKATATTTCATTAATGAACATTCAGATATCAGATTTTAAATCACGCAAGACTCCCTGAAATCTCGTGAGAATTCATATGTCCGAGGAAAAATCTCACGTGACCTCCAGAGMCGTGATTTCAGAGTTAAATAAATATTTGCAACAAGGAAGAAACAATGTTGATCGTTTGTGGACTATTTTTACCAGAGGAAAAAACAATTCCATAGGACTTTTAACATCCAGCAGACTTTCTGGTGAGTCATGACTGGTTTTTTTTTGTCTTCTGCATTTGGATTCCCCTCCGTGTTTACGTTACCTCGCTTTCTGATCGGCTACACGTCTCATTCAACAGGCTGAGAGCTTGGGTGAACACTACACTCACTGTGATGTTGGGCCAAAAAATAAAACATGTTGAATATCCCCAATTTGAGGTCGGAGCGGTCCCGACGTCCTTCTGAGCTGACTAGATCACTCTTAACTCACCGCCCACGGTGGGAATATCTGCTATGATTATCTTTAGAGGCATCACGATACTCTAGACTTCCTTGAGATTGTCAGAAGGGCAAAAATCGGCCTGATTTTCTTGTAGTGTGACTCAAGCCTTAGAAGAGTTTGGTCACAAACTGTGGATATATAATATTGCTATAGGTTGCCCAAGGATGCTGACATTAAGGGCCAATCAGGCACCTGATTGTCGGCATCTGGGACACCAGAAGCTCAAAATCAGAGTCAATAGCAGAATAAACCCACATTTTCAGCTATGTTGCTCAATCCACAAATGCATTTTTCTATCAAAGTTGGCACCATTTAAGGGGAAAAATGATGTTCCAACAGTAAAAGATTTACTGCCAAGGTGCAGTGTTACAAACAATAATTAATTGTCCAAACATAAATGTTCTTACTCTTTGTATTACATTTACATTTAAAAGACACATAATACGCACGTGAGAATGCTGATAATGGTGGAGCAGATGAGTTTCACTGAAATGTGTTTAATATTTGCACCAAAATCAACAGTGTATGCAAATATAGAGTACATAATAAAGTGTAACAAAAAGAAAAAGTTTCAACTTATGTTGGGTCTATATTAAACTAAGTGACATAGCAGACCTCTATGCAGTACAGAAGCACAAAAGGTACAGTCTTTTGTGCCAGTCCTCAGTGTCATAACACTGACAGATAACTCTGGCAGATTACACAATAAGTTTCTGCTCTGTTTTGATGGCACTGTGCCTTGTGGGTACACAGAAATCATAGAGTCTGATATTAAACTCGAGCAAAGAGGAGACAACTGTGGTGCTTAGTACAAAATATACTCACTCTACCTTTTTGTCACAGTCCAACTAATTTCCAAAGAAAAGGTAGAGAAGTACATGGCAATGGGATGTTTTGACAGTAACAGAGAGTTTACTCTTCACCCTAAATGATTCATTTCACAGAGACTGAAGGAATTAATCAAAATTTTACATCTTGCATGCCAAAACATGCCCTCTGTCTTGCTTGTTTTCCCAGACAGATAAAACTGGGTGGCAGAAGGAAGACTAGTATGCCTGGGTGGTGATCTGTAGGAGATAAGCAAGGTGCTTTGGGAAATGTTCTGAGGAACCATGGTTGTGGGTGATTTTGGCTTGGACAACGTCCACTTTCTGAGCCAACAGTTGGCTATGGCAGCCAGCATGTGTTCTTGATAAGGAAGAAATCCCACTGATAAAATTCAAAGACACAACCGTGCTCTGTATCAGGATTTCAAGACACGATTTCAGAGCTTTACTTACTTCTACAGATACAAAACATTTTGGAATTTCACTGAGATTGTTTAAAAAGTGTATGTAGTGTTATATACGTATAAAACACATATACTTTATAAACAATATCTGCAGAATCTCAGTGGTATATTCGTATAGTATTATTTACATAGACACTGTGTCATGTCGAAGTGAGTGGGGCTAGACTGTGCTATCCAGTCATTTTAGGTATGAAAACCAACTGATAACATCTGCTCATAGACATTTTTATTTTCTTTTGGCAGTTTTTCAGTATACACACTGGTTATACTGGGAAGCACATAACACATTGTTTTGGTATGTTTATTTATTTTAGTAATATTGCCATTGTGATGCTGAAAGATCGTGCTCAAATACAACGCCAAGTTATACGCAGGAGATAGATTTAAATCTCAGACTGGAATATTTATTTACCGACATGCAAAGTTTACCACACATAACTTCAATCTGGTCCATATCCCCTCGTTTTGGGGACCATGGGAAAAAAATGGTGCCAAACAACATGTTACCCACAGGTTTATGCTGCATTTCAGTTGTCCTCGGAATTTGTAGTTTCACACTTCCGAGTTGTAATTTTCAACTGGAATGCCCACTGATATTGTAATTTCGAGTCAAGAGGTTGGCACAACACAACCATACCCGAGCAGCCTGAGCGCATGTTACATCATATTTCAACATGACTGCGATTTAAACTCTTTTCCTTTATATTTTTTTAGCAGTTCTGTATTGTTTACTTTACATTAAGTCTGCCATACTTGTAGTACTATTTAGTGATTACTAGGAGATATGTTTTTATGCTGTTTGTACACTATGAATGCCTCATAGAGCACTATTGTTGTGTTATTGTTGAAGAGCAAAAAAAATGGAAACACTTTTTCTGATGTTCTGACAAGTTTGAAACTGCAACGCTTTCAACTCAGAACTGATGTCAGTCTTGGCTTCAGAAYTCCGAGTTCCACTACACCTGGAACACAGCATTACACCAGAGTCAAGTCACACCTGGGTATGATGTCATAGTAAAAAACAAAGTAAGTTCTAGAAACAAACACTAAAACTACAACTACGCAGAGACTTGTTCATTCTCTAATTGTTTAAAGTAAATGTTTGCAATCAATAAATCAAGTGTGTATCTGAAATTTAGTTAATCAATCACACTCTTACTATATATATCAAAAGAATCGTGCTCTTGCCAACGATAATGTAGAAATGCTACAGCTTCCACATTTTACACTTACACAATCTTAAAGCATTCTATAACCACATGGAAAAAACAGATGGCATTGTGGAGGTTTATTAAATACTWTTTGCATAAATTTGTTTTCTTTTTTTAAAACTGGAGATTCCTCAAGTGGCATTAAACCACTTTAATTGTGGTTCTACTCAGATTAGCAGTTAGTTTGTCAATCTAGTGAACATTAAACTTTTTTTGAACAGAGGTTCAAAAAACAATCTGCAACAGAGAATATATAAACTGTTCATAGCCCTTTTTTCAGAGTTCATATTTGAATTATCCCTTTAAAGTAAAGCAAAAGTTGTGGAAAGTCTAAGGAAGAAAGAGACACTGTCCATTATTTTTCTTAACTTTGTGACAAATTATCTCCAGATATGAACCAATTAACAAGGCTAATGGAACACATACACATGCTTACATATATGTTTGTATAAAATGCTCCAAAACACACATGCTACACAGCCAACGCAGAGAACAAATGTCTATGTACACCTACAGTGACATCATTGTTCACACTCGACTTCCATCAGAGTATTTCAATTTCCTTATGCTCAGCCTTGCCCTGTCTCGTTTCCACAGTCAGCCAGCTCCAGCCTGCCTGCCTCCTTGTAAGACTTGCTGTCAGCTGGTGAGATAGGAGCATGAAACGGCTCTCAGCGC
Organism: Austrofundulus limnaeus; assembly: GCF_001266775.1. Lineage (NCBI taxonomy): Eukaryota > Metazoa > Chordata > Actinopteri > Cyprinodontiformes > Rivulidae > Austrofundulus > Austrofundulus limnaeus. Next base: position 5,452,484 of record NW_013952408.1, on the reverse strand, counting down.
CAGCCAGCATTGTGGGGACTGCCAACCCTTTCTCTGGGGAAATCACAGAAGCTTTAGTCAAATCACACGGGCACTTGGTAGGCCAGTTTTCCATTTCCTTTAAAATGGGGAGGGGGACAAAATAAAAAGACAATATGGGTTGGGGACAAAAAAGGTCAAAGACCCTTGGGATGGGAGGATGAGCTGTGTCATGTGACCTAATGCCTACCATTAGGAGAATATGAAAGTAGCTGATGAGTAAATGGGGTATACTAAGTGGTGATTAGCAGTGAGTTGGGGCTCATGAAGCCATCATGCCGCAGCCACCACACCTGTACACTGGATCTGGGGATTTGGAAAATGTCCCATGTGTATCTGCATGAGTTTATATCAGATGACTTGTAAGCCCTTTTTAATAACGCAGTAATAGATCTGAAAAATGGCATTTTAACATGAGTTACTTACAATAAGTACAAAGATTATCAATTACCCTTACATTCTTACATTCATAACACATATTCTGAATGCTACAGATTGAACTACGTTTTTCTTTTTTTCTTTCAATAGCTATTACAGTCAACACAGTTTGGGTGTCTGTCAGCAGATTATCTCATAAACCATTGGATAAACTAATAAAATATTCAGAAAGTAATTGGATGTACATCTACTACAGATTGAAAATAAGTTAACCCAAATTAWGGTGGTTACAATAGGTAATGCACCTTTGCAAGCACACAAATAACATTTACTCTAAATTACATATACTGAGGTTGTTTGTGCTGTAGTAATCAAGTACTATCCTAAACACATCCTTCAAACAATCAACACATCTTGTGAGAAATGAATGTGACAACCAGGAAATTCAAATTTTTTTAATTTAATTTCTCCTAATTACATGGTCATTGTTTATTAGTACTGATTTGTGCGATGTCAGACACGTATTTTAGTCAAGAGGCTATGAGGTCCTTAACTCAGAACCTTAGCTGTCCTCTGGACTTTGTCTTACTAATATATGATTTTAGAAGTTAATAGATTTTAGGCTATTAGGTACTTTAATTCTAGCTTGATAAACAAATTTAATTTGCCCATATTTCTGATAAGTTCTCAAACAAGATAGAATATTTTAATAATAATTACAAGATCTTGAACAAGCTAAAGCTATGTTGCACATCACATAGTGCAATATCATGCAGGTGTAAATGAAAGCAAATACTGCAAAACAAAGTTATATTCTTATCAATAGTGTGCATTCAGAAAAGTAAAATAAAAATAAAATAAGATAAAATAAAACACAGTAATTTGGGCAAAAATCAATTTGTAAAGCCCCGACAGCCTGTCTTTCAGCAGGAATGGGAAGGCTGGGATTAGAGAGTGAGTTTTACATTTGTCAACAATATCGAGGTGCAGACTTCAAGGCTGAAATGTTTACTGCTGTATGGCAACATTTTTTGCTGCTTCCAAATTTGATTTCTTAACATCAAAATTGTTTTATATTGTTAGAGCCACATCGGTAATTGTGAGGGTTACCGTATTTATTTGTGTATAATACGATCTCATGTATAATACGACCCCCCCCTTTTTTGAGCTTAAAAAGCATAAAAATTTAATCCTCAAACTACCTCCAATTTCATACAGACTTCAGGATTTTTCAACCTTTGCAGTCTTTATACATATCAGTAAAATGATTATTGGAATGTTCATTTTATTTTAACAGCATATGTACTAAAAGTTATTTTGACAACAAATATATATCAGCTGTAGCAGCATCATATGAATTCTGGCATTTTACACATAGTCCTCCAGGATGCACCAACACAAAAGTCAGAGACTTCACATGAGATCTGGACCATCTTCTGGGGGAAAAGCAGATTACTTACTACTCACAAGCGCCCCCTCTGGTGGGGAAACTTTTTTTCAGGGATACAAACTTTTTTATATATATTTGTAGACGGCCGCCATTACAGACGAACATGTGTTTGTTGTTGTTCGAGAAGCGGCCCAGGCACACGCTAATGTCGTTAGTTTGTTATCATTACTGAGGTGCTGGACTGCTTTTTTCCCCTTTTTTTCACATCATGTCGCCTGCCTGGATCTGTTACTATCTCACTCTGAAGCACGGAGGAGTGTCGGAGGTGAGCTTGTTTCAACTTCTTTTTACGACTTAAATGTACGACTTACTACTCCCCCACTTTATGGATGGTTTTATGGATTAAATTTTACGTATAATACTTGAATAAATATGGTGTGTTCAATGTGTAAAACTCTTGTATTACCATATAATCTGGACCTAATGCCGATGGAGGTTTCTAAATAGTTTCCACTTCTGAACAGGGGACATCAGCAGAATCCGAGACAAAACAGAATCAAGCTTCCTAACTCTGAGTCTGGCTTTACTTGAGAAAACCCTTGTTAAATCAATTTGTCCTTTGAGCACAGTTATTCCTCTTTTATTTTAAATCAATCTGGAGGACAAGACAAAACAACACGTGTACATTCCCATGTGTTTAAGGGGAACTTAATGTTTCCACTCCACTGGCAGTTCAACCTGAAGCAAAAAACTTATAAAGTGAGCATAGTGATGACTACATATCTGTGGATCATAAATCTATTTGAAAACAATAGCTTGTAGGTGTCACATTTCAAGCCACAGAGCATATCATGACTACATCAAAATAATATCATTTACTCTACATACACAACCGATGTGAGGTGTTCTATAGTGAAAAAACGCTGCTTAACTAATACACTGCAAGCATTGTAGTCAAAATGTACAAGTCATGAKCAAAGCCACGACCAAGATTCAGATGGGGGCCGAACCCCAGAGAGTGCTGCTCCTTCTTATTAGCAGCAAGTGATAGATCAATACCAAACGGTGGGCTGCTTCCACAGATAGAGGAAAGAGGGATATAGAGAATGAGGGAGAGAAATGAAAGGGAGAGAGACTGCATTAAACATTGATGGGGGCCTGCATTATGGATCGATAAGACTCCAGCTTTTTTCACGCAATTACACGTCAGCAAGCAGTCGCATGATACATCACACAGACATGCGTTATTGCATATTACAACCACCAGCCCAAAGGATATTTCCAGAAAAGGAGTTTGGTGGCAGATGAACAGCAGCGATGAATTGTCCAACTCCTCTGTACCAATTTAGCCAATCAGTCTAATTTCAAATTATAAGTGAAGAAGGCAACATGTCTGTATAACCCCCCTCCTTTGTGGCCATGTCTGAAACATTGTACTGCTGCTGGTCGATAGAACATGTGCTGAAGCCCCTCTCCGAATCTTCCTAGCTCCTTAATCAATACTGTACACAATTCTCAAAAGATTTCCATTCCCTTTCCATCTTTCCCATTCATCTATCCATTAAACTCCTTCCTCTATGTCGTCCTGCTCAAGGTTGCTGGTACACTTTGTAATTCAATGAGACCATCATGTGAAGATGCTGAATGCTATATGGGCTCCAAAGGTCCGTTCTTTGTGACTGTAGCAACAAAATAAAAGATCTGAGGTCTTTAGATAACTTCATTTAAGTATTTTTTTCCTCTTTATGAGGAATGGGATTGAGATGGCAGGATAAAAAAACAGATTCAAAAGAAAATAAAAATGACAGACAGAGCAAAAGATGATGAAAAACACGCAGGAGAAATCAGCGAGACTGAAATGAGCACTTAACAATGATGAAACCCCATGGTAGCCTGCTGAGCCTGGAATCTTAATGTGAGGCTGAACACAAAGTGACAAACAAACAAAGAAGTGTGCAGCATCTTCCAAACTAATCAGTCGTCCACTCAAGGGATTTMTGAATGTGAGAGTAAAAATTTTTTGACAGTTTTTATTTTTGAACAAACCACAAAGATGTTTCATTTTACGGTAGAACTCATTCACCCACTGCATTTAATGCAGTGAGCGAATTAGGGAGAAGGTCTGGGTCATGTCCAGCACGTTTGAGACAATTCATCTCAACTGGAAACTGAGGTTGTGCTTACAGCGCAGCACCGCTTTGRGGAAACAAGAATATCTGATTGAGTCACCATGTTCAACAAAGACGACAATCCTCCAAAACATGGATGTGAGAGTTTTCTAATCTGCGCCACACTAAAGCGATGTCAGTCTTGTTGAAGGGGTTTGGCTTTAAATAGAAAAGACAGAACAGTCAACGGGAATATATCAAAAGAAATGTGTTATTGCCATGTCTCCCCAAAGACACACATGACAATGTGTCTGATTTGAAAATTGGACAGAAAATAATCTGTCATCCTCTGAGACATTAGCTCAGAGCGGTGACACACAAGTCCTGYGCTGCCGAGATGCAAACAGGAGGATTAAACGAGCGGGCTCGCAAATTACAGACTGCACACCCAGATGCATTAACAATGTTCAGGGCCAGGAGTTGCAGTGTGCAAATAACATTTTCAGCGTGATGGCAGACCAACATATTAGAAAAAACTGAGAGCCATAAAATGTGAAATGATAAGAGACGAGTGGATCAGCAAAATGTGGTAAATGTTAAAGAAAAAAAACAAGGTAAGGTAAAATAATGTATATATCTGCACAACCTGATGAAATCATTTCATGATCACACAATTTAAGATTCAACCATGCAACATTTATTTATTTATTTATTTATTTATTTATTTATTTATTTATTTATTTATTTATTTATTTATTTATTTATTTATTTATTTATTTATTTTATAATTGAGTTGTTGCATAATAAGAAGGGAAGGAGAAGAGTACATCCATTCCTTCGTCCCCTAAAGGTACACAGTCATTGAACACCAACTTTTAAGAGTCCCGCATCAAATTTTTGCGGTCATTTTGTTTCTCAACTGCCAGCAAAATGCAGATAAAGCACATTTTTATAACCTAACTGGACACTTATCCATCCCTTCTTTGCTATATTTTTTTCTGTCACTCTTTTTCTTTCCATTTCTCTCTGTCTCTGCCTTGGTCAGGGGAGAGAGGTTAGGCACATCATTTGCATTCATTAACATTACATTAGCAGACAGAGTGATCTTTAGAAACCAGGCTGCAGGAGAGTGTCATCTTTAATTCATCATAACCCTACCACCCACTCACACACCCACTTTCTTTTTTACCTCCTCTTTTTTCTCTGTTCTTCCATTCCATCTATTCATCTCCCCTCTGTCTCATGCCCCTCTCCCCTTAATCATAAGCAGTTTTGTTTGGGATGTTACTTTTTCCAGTCAATTTAACATCAACATTCATCSTCTTCCTTTTCTATCTTCCTTTTGCCTTTTTTAATGTTAACTTCAGTTTCTTCTTATTATTATTTAGTGCACATCATTGTGCATCCTACTACAGAGGGTTAAGTTTAGCTAGCATTATATTCTGCTATTGTAAGTTTAGAAGAAGGTGGGACACATCCAAATAGCATTGGTCTAAAACACACACACACACAAAAAAAAATCTTTATAATTCAGAGTCAGGTCAGCACAGAACAGTGATTAGAGCTGTCACCTCACAGCAAGAAGGTGGTGGACTCAGTTTGGGCTGTGTCTCAATTTAGGGGCTGCAGCCTACCTATGCTGCAGCCCATGGAGGCCACACCATACACAGTCCAGGTAGGCTGCATAAAATAGCTGTAAGATAAGAGGGTAGTCTTCGGATGGATGGATAGATGGATGGTTGGATGGATGGATGGATGGATGGATGGATGGATGGATGGATGGATGGATGGATGGTTGGATGGATGGATGGATGGATGGATGGATGGATGGATGGATGGATGGATGGATGGATGGATGGATGGATGGATGGATGGATGGATGGATAAACATATTGTTTATGTAAAGACATTTCTCAATTACGTGAGTAGACAAATTTCACAAACACAAGAAATTTTGATTAAAGTGTCAAGTCAAGATGTGAAGTAAAACAACAATTAAAGTAGTTCAGTATACAAAATTAGATGTTTTACATGTTTATACTGAGATTCCATTTGAACATAGAGTTAAACATGTTGCTAAAGCTTGTTTTAGTAGCAGCAAAAAATTAATTAAAATAATATCCATGCTGAAGTAGCTCTTGCTTCAAACAATCATCACAACACTCATTACTGAAGATATTACCTCAACCCGCCTGTCTGCTGTTAAGAAACCYGGCAATTTAAGCTTCTAAAACAAGGTAATTACAACTCTTATCAGGCTCCTCAGCTCACAAAACAAGATTTAGGGAGAGGCAGACTCCCCAATGGTTCACTGGCTGTTGAACAACACTTTGGATGGCTTCCAAGTCTCTCAACTACACCCACTCATTGTTATTTATTCAATTTGGACCTCCTGCTTTTTATTTCCTTTGTTTCTATGTAGAGCTTCAGAAGTGAATTTGATCATCATACAAGGAGAATAATTCATTTTACACATTTTCCAAAWATGGAAATGCTGACATGAACGAGCCACGAGGCCCAAAGTAGATCACATTGCAGCACAGCAGCTCAGTACAAAAAGTGTTCTCCTATTTCCAAAACAAAGAGGGGAAATCACTCTATTATTATCACTCATTATTAGTACCAAACTATGTTTACAAAACTCAAAAAAAAAAAAAAAGACAAAAAAAATCTGGGAATAATAATATTTACAAATATTCTACAAATTAAGAGTTTTACATTTGTTAATCATTCATATTCAAATAATCTCTCTCTCTCTCTCTCTCTCTCTCTCTCTCTCTCTCTCTCTCTCTCTCTCACTCTCTCTCTCTCTCAGCTCACAACTGCTGCTTGTAAATGCAGCGATTGTCCTTAGAACCTAGAGCCAACTCATTTTAGGCTGTGGGACTGATATTTAGTAATAAGATCTAAGCTAATGGGTAATCCTGAGAMACAATACGGTGACGTGCTTAATGAATAAATTTATGTCACTCAAGTAAACTTCACATTGAAGCTCTAATGCCTGGCAAATGAGAATTGTCATAAGCAATGTCCTATGTAAAACAATAGCCTGACATTTGAACAAACTAGTAACAAGTAAACACAGTTATGTAATACCCAATTAGAATATCACGGAAGCAAAATAATGCTATTTATTTGGTGATTTATATGTTTTATTTGTCTAGTTGCACTTTATGGCAACACAGGGGTTAGAGGAAATAAAACTGAATTGCCTGTCCTTTACTGTCACCCACTTAAACTGAGATAACCATCTTGTAATATGTGGGTCCAATATGGAGGACAGAGAGAAATTAAGTGATAACAAAAAAAGACAAGATAGCAAGACCTGGATGAGATAGAATGGGAGGAAAAAAGAATGTGGGTGTAGTTCAAATGAAAAGAGATAGAGTCAGATATGGGTCGAGTAGAGACGCAGGCAGTGCATCGTGCATCAGCATCCAGTGCTATCTTATCAAGATATGGACCTAACCTTAGCCAAACAAATGAATCACTTAATTTCTTAGAAATCACCCCATTTTTCTCTCGATACCTGAACCCACAAAGATTGTCCGTTTTTTTTTTAAGTACTTGCTATATTTTTGAACAGGGAACAAAGCTGTCACTGCATCCTGGATGCAAACAACCTGCAAAAAGTGAAATTGACAGATGACAGAAAGTGGCACAGCCACATCATAAATGACACAATACTTCCTAGCAACTCTCAARACAGTAGAGGTGGGCTTCTGCTAACAGTCACTTTTACTTGTGCRCCCTAAAATTCTGATGCGAATTATGAAATGGCACAGGAGATCAAACTGATAATTCTACTTGCAAAGAAATAAACAAACTCATAAACTGTGCACTCTAATCTCAGAAAAGAGTAGCTTAGCAAATCTTCCTCTATGTTCCAAGCACAAGGCAGTGTACTACAGAAATGTAATAACTAAGCCTGTATTCAAGGGGGAGAAGCAAAAAACAGGTAGCTATATCCAATCTCATTAAATGCTGTTGTTAACCATGTTTGGGTGCATCAGAAAATTGATTCGTGCCTCCTGAATAATCCTGCTTTTTTTGGCAGCAAGGGAAATAGGCAAGAGCATACAGGAAAGAGTCGGGGGAGTTAGAACCTTGAGGGTTTAACGCCGTGCTCTACCGCCATCTCAATTTAGGCAGTAAAAGAATGACCTTCAACCACCTTGAACCCACTGGAGCAGAATTTCAATAAAAGACAAATTATCACCCGTGCCCACAGGGCTTGGGAAAAGCACTAAGTCTGAATTGACTGCAGCTATAAGACAATTTAACAGTCATATGGAGGTGTGAGTGACTCAATCAGATGTCGTACTTCTGTTTCACACTGAGCAGGAGACTTGGCGGTAAGCGGTAGTTACTGTACCCTTTCAGAAGWGGATGCCACCGGGATGGATCACTGGTTGTTTTCCAAGTGTGTTTCAGTGTGCACATCCTTCCTGAGACTGGGAATGGTGCTATTCAATTTGGCCGTGTTCTCCCTTGACCAACATTGTGAGATTCAGGTAATGGATGCCTAAGTTTGATATTCCCCAGCTGTGTGCTCTCCACCACAGGGACAGTGACTAAGTCGGTGTGAATGAGAGAAGATGCACAGTGAGATCTCACTTTGTTAACCGCTAGTGAGGTTCTCTTTGGGGATCTCGTTAGTTCAGCTCTATAGCGCACAGTTTTGCCAACAACRCATGTACATACTGTAGGCTGAGGATACATCCAAAAAGTGAAACCACTGGCAATGTTGACCACAGGCACTCGCAGATCGATACCATCTTTAAGTCTTCTTTTTTATTTTCGTCTTGCTATTAATTTAAATAAAAAAATCTTAGGCTTTTCCAGTGCCTTCAAGCAAACACAATGCTTTTCATTAAAAGGAAACACTAAATCCTCTTTCTTGCAGCACATGCTCAGATGCCTGTGGAAGTCTATATTTTTGGCAATGGGCTTTGTTTTTCCTCCAGGGTTTTACTGGAGTCTGTCAGGGAACAGGAGATAGAAAACAGTCCAGAGGCAAAAAGAAGAAAAGAAAAAAAAAAACTTTCAGCAAAGGATTTTGACCTTGCAGGATGAGTCTAACATAGCTGGATGATATTCTCCAATAAGAATCTATAAAACAGAGAGGTGAATAAAGAGGTYGAAGAAAAGACAGGTATGTTTTAGCTTTAGGGAGTATAAGCGAGAAACCTTTTGGGGTATTTTTTTTCTAGGAAATCTCATGTTGTAGTGGAACATGGCTCATGCTCCTTCACTCTGCTTTTCTTTTGAGTTAGGAATAACTAAAAAGAGGAAAATGCCTATTTTTTCCAGTATTAAAAAGGAGTTTGMGTTTTAGCATTTGTGTTCCATTTTATGCAGCAATTTTCTTGTCATTTGTTTTTATTGGTTCCATCAGCCCTTCTTATTTTGCTTTAGTTTATTATTTTTATTTTTCAATTTCTTTTTAAGTGTCTTTATTTCTCTTACAGAATCACTTATGTCAGTCTGTTCTAAATGCTATGAGCCATAGCTTAGTAAAACACTTGGCTCATGGGAGGCTAAATGTCATTTTATACGCACTAGATTCAGTCTATTTTGCCACAGGGTGGATGTGGGTATGGTTGATTCTGTGCTACATAAACACAAACACAYACACACACTGAYATCCTTTGGCATCAGGATGCTTTGGTGCTTGAGCTTTGGCCCACAACACAACTCAAATGTCACAGCTGTCCAGTTGCACAAGTAGGGAATGCAAAACATTAGCTTACGCATTCTTTTTTTTATTCCAGTATCCACTGTCATCTTTCAGACAACACCCATTAACACAGCACTTTTTTTTCTTCTTCTTTTTAATCCTGTCATTTTGGATCCTCCGAGTTGCCTGTTATTGCTACTGTAATGGAGACAACAAGAGAGGATCAGAGGGTGAGCTTCTTGTTGCAGTGAGACAGCCTGTGGTTACCCTCGCAGTTAAAGATCTTCCTTCCAGAGGAAAGAAAAGAGCTTCCAGGCAGCCCTTTACTCKGCGTCTGCCAGATGAAGCTTTTTCTGGTTTGATGCGAGCTGCGCTCCAAGAGTCAAAGTGCGACTCTTGCTACAGCAGTTGCAGCTAAAGAGCCGAGACGCCTCGTTAAATATGTAGTGCCACGAACCCACTTCAAGCTGTTCTTCTGCTTCACACTAAAGGAGCAGCGGAAGGAAACACTTTCGTACTGTTCACTTTGCACACTCAGGTATTTAGCAATGTACATGTGCACATGTATCCAAAGTTCAGAGTTGTTGCTGTGTACTTCACTGCAATACATTATTTGTCCAGTTGTTCATAAGTAGGGAATGTGCCTGTTTTTTGTGGGTTTTGGAGAATAACGGTTCCAATTTAAAAGCAACTGAGTAAAGTGAGTGAGTAAAGTATTGGGACTCAGCCTTTTTTGAGGCTAATTGGATGGAAATTAACATATTTACTACAGTCCCAACCGAACAACTGCAATGTCYAGTTAACGCAATCCGTACTGTAGGTGTTCCTGTTATATACAGTATCAAAAGCAAACAGTATGTTGTATGACATACATAGTATGACAAATAAAATTAGTGCTCTGAAATTTATTTGTAAACAGGGAGACCTAACCCCAGATTTATACTTTGTGTGGCTCCGCTGCCAATCCTGACCTACTCTGTTTGCACTGCGTCCACTTCCAGAGTCCAGAGGTGCTCCGAGTAGCATGCTCAGGAAATGCTAAATTGTGCGATAAAGCCAACCTTAAATACTGATGTTAGACCAAAACAATTCTTTCTGTTGAAGATAGACTCAAAACAACAGTTACAACTATATCGCTGTTTTTCTTTTTGAAACTTTTGGTTTAAGAAAAAAAAAAATCTGGTGTTTTGTCAGTGTTGTGTGTGTATGCACAGCCATGAATATTGACAGCATATATGTATAAATATACCCACATATTTATTAATACAGCTAAGATTTGGAGAAAATGTTCTCTGTCTTCGGTGAAATATTTTGAAAATATGGATGATATCCTTGTTCATTTTCCTGTTGATGCAGTGTGATCTTTGTAGATTGACTCTGCATTTGCTTTGGGGTCTGTCAAAAAAAAAAGACTTAGGTCATATCATATTTTAGCAGATGGCCGTGTAAATTATCTCAATGAGTACCAAGGGTTTATTTTTACTGTGGTGTCCATGCCACAGCAAAGCAGTTGTAGTGTAAATCCAAGGTTAGACTACATTTCAATATTTCAGATGTGCTAAAAATAATCTATTGACTATGTTTTGTTTTGTTTTTTAATATAAAATTTGATTGCTGTGTTAACAACGTGGTTATTTCAAGGCACACTTTGGCATAATGCTTCTTTGTAGTTTTATTCTGGTCGGTTTCATTTTTTTAAAGCATAGAAAAGGAAATAAATCAACCAAAAGTACCATAATATGTGTGTCACAATACCCATAAGTTGAGGGAAAAGCAAAACCTGAAGTATCTTCAGTCATTGGCTTAGTACAAACAGTAGGTGTATAAAAGAGCAAATACATTGTTTGACAGGAGAAAGAACAAATCTGTTTCACTCTGTTCTGCAATTTTCAAAATGTTTGCCAGTACACATTTGTGAAAATGCTTTTCGCCGAGGCTTAAATGTGTGTCGAGCAAATATGACTACCACTTCATGAAGTGTTAGTTATCTGCAAATGTGGAGTTATTAATGCAGATGGGTGTTGGAAAGACTCCCAAAGAAGGTTCACACTCTAGGTTTCTCTTTCCCTGGGGAAGGATTTTAGACTGYATGTCCCGTGGCTGCTCATTCCACATAATGGTGCTGACACATGAGAACAAATACAGGTAAGGAGCACAGGTCAAACAAACAAACAACACTGTGTAAACTCATAGGAGATGGAAGAATGAGTTCTGCAACTTGTTACATTGGATGGATGGTAAGTGGCTACTGCTGTGGAGGCTAGGATGAAGTTGGAGTCAAATCTCTGGAAAAAGTCCTGTCTATGCTTTCCCCATCATGTTCTTTCATTTCGTCTTTTGCACCCAGATGTAGCTGGTCTTGGCCCCTGTAAAGGCCAGCTGAAGGTAATGCACACTCCGTTTCTTTATTTTTCCCCCCTTTTTTTCTTTACTTCTCGTATCTTGGTTCTGTCTGTGTTTCTCTCAGCATAACTCTCCCCAGGTGTGCTGGTTGCTGGGACTAAATGATGAGCCGAGCCACAGTGTCTGCTGTCTCTAATGGGGACATTATGCAGGAAGATGGGAGAAAAGCACACACCAGACTCATAAATCACACACTCCTGTAGAGAGGTTCACTACAAGACGTCAATGCTCCACTAACCTTGCCACACACACACTTACCTAAAAAAACTACTTTTAMAGATATATGCAAACAAATTTTGAGTTTGCACACTTAGTTATAATTAGCACACAAAAACAAAAGCATGCATGCACTTATGTTATGACTATTTACTCTGTATCTGCCCCAAGCTAACTTCTGCCTTGTAAAACTAAGACATTTCACCTACATCTGTCCAGTGACAGCCCCTCAGTTGGACGTTTTGCTGCAACAGAGCTTGCATCACTGTGATTGAAGTTTGACAGAGCAGTTTAAGCGTTATTAGTCCTCCCCGACACAGACCAGCACACACAGAGACTTGCCAGTGGCACAGGTGAGATAAACAAAGGCCCCATTTAGCATTTTAGCCATCAGTCAACACGACAGGCAAAATAGATAAAGAAATGCACACCCACAGCGAGCAGGAGAGCACACACCCCGGTCTGCACTGTCTCACAAGGAGGGCTTCTTGAAAAGATTTTGGCAGGTGTGCGAACGAGCAACCAGTACTTACGCACTCGAAGACATGCATAGCTTACATGCAAAATAAACAAACACCCTTATACATGCACACATCCATGATGAAGGAAGTCTTTTTTTGTGAAAAAAAAGCTTCATGGGATGCCTTGCATTGCTGACTGTGTGCTGGCACCAGCATGTTTTTTTTTTAATTTTGTGTCATTTCAACCTTAATTCCCTCTTCATCTCCACTGAAAAAAGTCCTAAAACGACTCCAAAACCATGSAATTATTCTGTCATGTATACATATATAGCTAGAAAACATATTAAAATGCACACTAATATAAAACAGTGTGTTAATGTGAAAATTTCAAAGAAAGAAATCTGATTTATAAATGTATAATTTGCAACTATCCTATCTCCATAATAGCTGTGCCTCAATCCAGGGACTGCAGCCTACCTAGTTGTGGCCCACATAGGCCACGCCCTATGCACTTTGGGTAGGCTGTGAAATGAGACGGTCTAGACTTTGTATGACATATGTTTGCCTGACCTTGTACTGCTGTTTTCTGTTTAATTTGCTGATGACACGATGACTACTGGGAAATCCTCAGCAGGGAAGGATACTCAGATGTAGTCTTCATTTTCTGGATTTTGTGGGCCGCAATTGTCAGCCGCAGGAGAAGGAGCCCACAAATTGTGACAGCGGGGCAGTGACGTGAGCGGCCGACAAATGTATACTTTGAAGGATGCAGCCCCTGAATTGAGACACAGTGTGTTGTTGAGAAGGATAATAAGACTTTTGCATGACTTATTACAAAGTGACAATGGTAATCACTTAAAGGTGTGTTACTAAAGACAGCAGGGCATGATGTGGCAACAGGGGCTTAGTGAGCAGAGCTATTTAGACTAGACACAGACAGCTGGGATGGTGTTGAGAGTTTTTAGTGTCTTTTTTTTTTTCAGGAAGCCACAGGCCTTTGCTGACTCAGTCAAATGTAGACGAGAACCCCAACTGTCATGAATAATTGTGAATTTCAGATATAATACWAATGCAATATGATAACCAGGGCAGTAACCAGCAAACTGAATTTTATTATTATTATTTTTTTACTTTTAATGTCCTAAAACAGCAGACAAGTATAATGGAAGAATGCCATTTACTTTGTGGAAAGAGACGGTCTGACAAAGTGTTTGATGCAGCAGATAAAAGGGAGCCAGCATTCATAATCTAACTGCAATATTTATCCGGTCTGCTGGTATTTGTCTTACGTCTTTTAAATGGCACGAAGCAACCTTTATCTCCTGTGATTCCTTCCTGAAGATAATGGATTGTGAGGACAAAACCTCCTCCTCAAACATCATCATCTGCCCCCTTCCTTACTTCCTATCATCAGCAGACGCAAACATGCACACAGTGGCCCACGCGTAGACACACACACACACACCTCTGTCAACACTCCCTGAGGCAGTGGTGTTAATTCCTCTCAGCCTATTCTCAGTCACACATGGCAGTGGAGGCAGTCGCCAGCAGAGCCTCACTGCTGGATTAACCTTTGCTCTCGCCACAGATCTGTTTTTCTGTGGGACCGGCAGTAAGACAGGGGCCATGCCTGGCAGATAGTAACTCATTGTCAGAACACTGTCAGCACCGGCCCCTGCATTAGAGGTTTTTGAAGAAAGAGGTTGTTGATGTGGGCAGGATGCCAGGCAAGAGGAAAAACAGGCCCACTGCCCCACACAGCACTGATTCTGACCTCTCCCCTCAGGATGTGAGGAAAGGGTGGAGGATTGCGATTATGTTTTCGTGCGTCTCCATATGAAAACGTGTACACACGGAGGGCCAGTGTGAGTAAAAATATTAAAGTCAAGTGTGCATTTTGGCACATGATAAATCTCCAAGTCAGAAAAAAAATACTTTCTCACTTTCTTTTGACTTTTCCTTCTGGACTTTCTCACTAGTGTACCATGTCCAATCCTGTTTTCTCTATTCTCCCCTGTGGTCTGTGTTACATTTACCAGATGAAAAGGTCATGTTTCATAGCGAATGTAATGAGTATGTTCTATAGAAATACAGCCACTGGCACTCAAGCAGTTTGAAACAAATCAAGTACTAAAATGTGGATAAATTGGGAAAAAAAAGTCCTTTATTGAAAAACTTTTTTTTTTCAAATGCATTTAGAATATTTTTACATGAAGATGCAAATGAAAGACCAAAGGTTTCCAAAAAGTTTTTATTAGAGATGTGTGGTTTACTGATGCATTTGACCCTCATGTACAAAGTAATAAGCAAAACCAAAAAGATGTGAAGTTTTTTTTCCTGCATAAATCAATGCTAAATGTATTTCACACTAATCAATAAAATGCACTTAGACACTCTTAGTGAGCYACATTCTTACAGCACTCATTTAAGTCAAGAAGATGACTTGTCATATTTAAGTGAAAGAGAACTGAATGAATTAGTCATTCAAGTACATTTTATAGTCAGACACACTTCATATAGGAGAAGTGAAGCTAACATGGTTACACATAAGAAAGTATATATTGTATTAATCTCTTGTAAAAAAATAAACTCCAAAAATATGTAAATTTGTGCTGAGAGATGATGTTCTCTGTTTATCAACTACTAGACAGGGAAGTTGTTGTTTTTAATGTTATGCCTGCTTTGTGAAGAAATTAGCTCCTGTTGGACTCTTTCCTAATTTAAACTAAATGTCACACAACTTTTCACAACTTTTATCGTTTTACCATTTTTCTTTTGTCTTCCTTATCTTGCCCTGAATTGTCAGTGATACATTTTAACATGTAGATGTTTATTTGCAAATAACCGCCATTCAGAGCAGATACACAAGCCTGTTTCAGCCATGCCAGATATAATGAAAATCAATGAGATGAAAATTGTAGACACACCATCACAGATCCACAAAATGTTTTTGTTTCATCTTTAGAAATAGGGGTGTAGGAAAATATTGATACACTGATATATACCGATATTTCATTTCCCGACACTTTATAGATTCTCTAAAACCCTGTATCGATTTTTAATTATGGTTTAAAATGTCATCTTTCCTGCCAATGGTTCATTTATATGATGTAGTTTAGTCTTGGACCCCTAGTTGGCAGCAGTGAGCAAGCCATTTGGCTCCTCAACTTCCAAGGAGCCAGAGAGTAACAGCAGCATTAGCATCGTGAGTAAACATTAGCGTCATGCACCGATGGCTGAATCTGAGCAGTAAAGATCGACACCCTCTGCCTTCTAAGCTGAGGTTAGGTTACCTTCAGTTCCTTATTAGTCAGAATGTTTGTATTTTAAGCCAAACTGAAGTGTCTCATTCAGGGCACTCTTTTTCTGGCTGTAATCAGCTGCCACGTTACGGAAGGAAGGCAGGCAGGCAGGCATCTAGCGCCTCAAGCTTAGGGGGTGTTTTGCGAAATTCAGTTCCCCTGTGAAAATCTGTTCCCCCTGTGTCGGGAGGGCACACTGCAGCCAGAGAGGCAGATGCGACCATTTTCACTGCGCTTCTGATCAATTTCTTGGTAAAAGGACTCACATAATCTTGTCAAGGTTGTAACTTTCAGTTTAATCATCAGCTACTGTTAAAAAAAAAAACCTCTAAAATGAATAAATAAATAAACCTGGCCTTTTTTAATCTCAAAGAGAATCAGTCCTTATCAATCATATTCCAACTTTTCTCGTTCTCTTTAGCCTCACTGTTYATGTCAGCCACCAAACACTGTCTTCCAACACATTGTATTTATTTATATTTTTTTATTGCTGATACAAGAACCAAAAATTTCAGTTGKTTACAATAATGTGTTCTCCCTCTGTAACATAGGAACAAAATAATTTACCTCCAAGTCTTTAACTGTGTTAATTCTCATCATGACCAACAAATCCTGAAGGTTTGGGAACATTTGCTCTTTATTTGCCAAAGTTACCTGGATGGAACCAAATATTATTTAGTCTTGTAAGCTGCAGTTTGCACTGTTTCAGTTAAATTAAGCTAAATTTCTCGATTAATTTTGTCCAGCTGTAGACTATACAGTAAGTCTCTGTCCAATCAGAGCCAGGTATTGTGTAATTGGTGCTTTTAATCAGTTTTCAATTTAATTCAATTCAAGTCTATGGATCAGTCACAAAATGTCAACAAAATAACCCCGTCTCTCTAAAATCTTTCATAAAATCGAATTGTATCGAATTATATTGTTTGCTGAATATTATGATACTGTATATATCGTATCTTGAGCAGAATATTGTATATCGTATCATGTCGTATTGTATCATGAGATTAGTGTATTGCTACAGTCGGTAAAGACCCGTAAACTCATTAAAAAAACATTTTTGTTTTGTTTTTTAAGTAACCAATTGGTCCTTTTCTAAAAGAAATGTATCCAGTTCAAGTTGCATTTGGACTAAAAACCATGACAAAATATGTTTTTCTAGTCTGTGAAAAATTTCAGTCTACCTACCTTCATCATACTCTGTAAAAACACAATTTACTTGGCATAATACAAGACAAAGAAGTGATGCTAAAAGGTGGAAGATCAGAGGGATGCAGCAGGTGAAGCAGCAAGCAGCTTTGTACCTCATTGTGTGGTTGGATAACAAAGAACGGGAAGATAGTACCAAACACAAGTAAAACAGGAAAAGGCCATTGAAGAGTTTCTTTAGCATTTCTTGTGCCTCTTTTATTCTCAACCAACCCTATGTCATCTAGGTGAATCTTCCTTGCTCTGCTTCATACCAAGAAAGGAGTCATTCTGTCCGGTAAGACCCCCAAGTGGGTAATGTACCCTTTAGAGAAGCTTATTCTCAGCTAAGAGTAGGTTACGGCTCCAAATTCACAGAACTGGATGTCTATTTACAGCAAGCCTTGTCCTGATATTGAACAGGAAGGATGCAGGACTTGATAGGCTGACAGTTGGAAAGCAATAAGTGAAAAAGCAATTTGGGTTTTAATGAAACCATGATGAATGGGTCTCAAACTCTGGCAGCAGGAACTCAAAGCACAGGCAGAGACACTCGCCTGGCAGGGGTAAGAGTCGCTCATGCTGGTTCATGGCACTGCCATCACACTTCTTACCTCAAATCAACAGACAGGACACATTTTGTTACAAATCCAAAGTAAAATGTAGCAAACTTTGTTTAGTTTTGATGTTTCAGTATGAAGATGCATTATACATCCTCGGGAGACGCATGATTTTCAAAAACAATTTAACAAATTTGAAAGTAGCTATTAACTAATTCTGAACAGTAAGGTTTTTTTTACAATGTATATTGTGGTTTATTTTTTAATTAAATCAGCAATTTGTTTTTGAGTGGGAAAAGCAGTATGGACACAAGTTGAAGTTTAGTGACACTTCCCTCCAAAACAATGTCATTGTGTCACTGTGACAGTGTTAGAAGACTAAACACACCTCAGAGCAGCAAAKATATTAAACCTTACTTCTGCTGATTACAGCTGGTAGTAGGAGGAGGGAAATGTTGCTGCAATAAAGGAGTGTAAAGCTCAGATTTAAACTCATAACGAAATATTATGATGGAAAATGTGGAAAAAATATTTAAAACAATGATAAGGTATGTTTAAAGGAGACTTTTAAGCCCTTATTTTTCACATACTTTCAGTTGGGGTCTATATAAAGTGTAACTGTAGTGCTTTGGTCTGAATTCCACCCAGGGTCTGACCTAGAGTAAGAGGAGAATAAAARCAATGAAATATTAGTTGGTAAGTTCAGAACTTTTTGTCACAAAACTGAGGTAATAGTTCAGAAAACGTCATAGAAAATAAAGAAAACTAAACAGATTGAAAAATATGACCTAAACAGAATATTAGGATATACGTATGTAGCAATGTGGGAAACTAAATTAAACATTTCTGCACTCCTAAAGTCTAAAAAACTGGATGTACATGCCCACTTTAAGACAATATATTCATTCGCTTTAACATGATAATATGTCTTTACTGCCTTGAAACTTAAAAAAAAAGTCACCAAGGTCCATTTATACTTAGACATACAACAAATTTGGTAACAATGATAAAATTAAAACCTCAAATAAAACAATAGTTTCTTTGTTGTATTTTGAAAATAATCATACTAACACTTCTGAGGCAATACATAGCCTATGTGTAACCGTCCCTTCAGTACGTGCATGATTTCAGTTAGATTATCAAGTCAGTGACATGAGCAGCCAGTGAGTCCTCTACAAAGCAGATAAACATGTTTCTCTGCAGCATTTGTCTAAAAAAAAGAAAAGACCGACAGAGTTCTTGAGAGCCTAAAATCTAATATTCAGATATAGCAAAATGTTTTAAGCAAGTAAATCAGATGAAAAAGGACAAAAAAGGAAGGACAAGCTAAATGTCATAGAAAGTATTTTCATTTTTGTGATATAACCTGTTTTACTTGTAGAAAATACAAGTGGATAGCCACTAGAGAATACTGGCAAGAAATCAAGGTTATCTTTCTGCTCAAATATGTTTAAGAAAAAGAAGAGAAATCCACAGGCATACAACAAGGTAGCAGTGGATGATAAATGATATGTTCACCTGGATCAAAAAAAAAGATATGATCTAGAACTCATGACACACTTTCAGTACCCAAAAATCCCATCTTGTTTTTCATGTATGTACATTTGTTGATTTAAAAGAAAAAAAAATGTTGGCAGTACCAGTGATCTACACTGATCTTTAATCTAACTCAAAGCTTACACCAAAATATTGTAAACAATTGTAAGGTATTTTTATAGCATAACAAAAACAATGCACAAGTCACCTTAACAACAAATATAGATGAAAAAAGGTTGCACAGTAATTTGCAGCTTCTTTCTGTGATGCATTTGGTCTAAATAAAAAGACAATAAATGTTTCAGGTCTGGCAAAAAAAATTGCACATTTTGGTTAGTTAGTCAACACAAGTAAATAAATAATTAGTTTTCACTCTGGCCTAATGTCTGTGATGCCAAGGAACACAGCCAACCCCGCTAATCAGCCAGGAATTAACAAGGCACTGTCAGTTTCGCCCTCCAACTCTGAGAGATGGAAGAGAATCATCAAATCTGGGGCACCTTTCAGATCTCAGGATCAATAGAGTTAAACTGTTCTAGACCTTGGGTTTCACTGGCTGTTGAAAACCTTGGATCCCTGTTGGAAGCAGACTGCTCTCATTACAAAYGTCTCTTTATAGAAACAGTTCTACCTGCACTCAACAGTCAAGGGCAAAGCAAACATCATTTTGCTGCCATTACAAGTGATTTGTGGACTTGTATGTTTACCGAGATGTATAATACTGAGGTGAGTCACACAGACGCTGACACAGAAAAGACTCATGTTTAGACTCTTGCATTTAGATGGGTAGACTCTCATTTACTCAGTCGTTTGTACACTCGTGTGAAGCTTCCCACTTTTAATCATTGCCTACCATATGTCTCCTTTTGTTTGTCCCTTGCAGCCTCACTCTGAGCCAGACAGCAGAGCTTGTGGGGAGTCCACCTGCAGTGGTTCTAAATTCAGCAACACAACTCTGGTGTTGACAATGAGAACTCTCCACAGTGGCCTAAAGCCAGTGCTTAGAGTCATGCTCAGTTTAAAAAAAAGAGCTGTTGGGAAAACCCCAACAGCCAATCTCATGCAAACGTATGTTTTTGTAATTTAAAAAAGAACTCCTCTGCACAGCTTTTTCCTTCTCTTGTTTCTGTTTTTTTTTCCCTTTCCTTGCGTTCTCATAAACAGATTCGTCTAAAAAAACAGAGCAGATTGGAAAACAGAAGGATATGAGATTGCATCAAGGCTGTCAAGAATTTCAGGACAAAACTTGAGCACATTTACTGCACAGAACTTGTGCCAGAGGCGGTGCACATCTGCCATGCATCTGCTCATTCCAGGTGATTAGTGGGATAATATGGTGTTTTTAGCTCATTCGAAATCCCACTTTGCAATAAATATGACTTGATTTTACCTTTCATTCCAAGCAGTGCTAAAATTAAATAAGTCAAAAGTTTACAAGGAAGTAAACATGACTTGTTTTTACCGTATGCCGCACCTTGGATTCCCAAATACACTATGAGCTTAGGGGGAAAAAAAGTGTCAGACATAACACCTACATAGCAAAAAAAGATGATCGAACAGAAAAGTAAACATGCAGGGATGACTCAATAATCAACCCACATAGTAGCTGGAAGAAAAAATCTGCCTTGAAGTTAAAACTAAAATTCAAATATCTCAWATCATCCGTTTTATCACTTCTTTGTGGATGTCAGCACAGATGAAAGGTAAGCCTGCAAAACATCCATCCTTTAGACTGTTCAGCTAAGTGACAAGGACAGACAGACAAACCGAGTGTGACGAATAGCCAACCACTCAAATGTGAAACTAACCACAAGAGAAAAAAAAATAGATTCAARGCAAAGGAAGAGACAAAAGCTCACTCTATCAGTAGTCCTTCAACAACTGATACGCAAAACCAGGATTGGGCTTCGTTTGCTGCGTCTCTCGGAGTGTTTGGGGTTGTGTTAATGGAAAAGAGTGAAAATGAAAACTTTATTAACAAAACCGTTTAGGACAAGAAAAAAAGCAGCGTAATTTGCAATTAATATTAGTAATTGAAACAATTAACTGTTTTGTTTTGGACACTCATGCATGTGAGAGCACACACACTGACTGCACACACTCGCATACAAAAAAAAACAAAAACACCAAGAGCCCATTTTTCTTTTATTACTCACATGCAAATTCACTAAGATTTACTGTGATGACTGAACTGCTAAAGCTCACAAAGAATATTTTATTTACACTTCTAAGTATATTCGAAACAAAGCACTGAAATCCTAAAATAGGCACGTATACTGACACGAGGACCCTTAATGTTTAGATTAATATTTTACAAGGTGTTAAAAGGCATTCCAAGATCAGAGTTTCCTCTCACTCTTACACAGTGAACCAGATGGCTGTCCTTTCACTCCTTTGTTAACACATTTTTTTTCTCCTTTGTGTTATTTTTGCCTGTGCTGTACCTCAATCGATCAACAGACAGATGAGGTCTTAAAGCACACCTAAAGCATATGCCCCACAGTTTCCAACAATAGCTGTTCAGATATCCAGCATGGATTCTTTCATCCAGTGATGCACTTCTCTATTTAGTATTTGAGTTGAGTTTTTAAGCGCTTCTTTGGAGGTTGAAAGGCTTTTTTATAAAAACAATTGCACAACAGGCTATTGRAACATTTTAACTTGAAATACCTTGCCTTATTCATATTTTTGCATAGCAATACTCTCATATATATGTATTCAGTAGGCATGACAGAATCTTTATGTTTTGTGCATCAGAAATACAATGAAGTACAATGGTGTATTTCCCAGGCACATAGTTCAATTCTGTACAATCAAATAACTATGTTACCTTCGGTTGTTATGAAAATGCWGTATATATTGAGAATAAAACTGACTGTAAATGCCTTGAAATTGGTCTATGTCTCTTTAAGAGCCTCCTTCCATTGCTGACACTCCCACTTTAGCATGTCTTCACAACAGTGCTTCAACGGAGGGATATTCTGTGGGGCAGAAGCTCAGCTTCATACTGAGATCCATGGMGGAGCTTTGTACAAATAGGTGGTGTTTTGTACCAGCAAGTGTTTAGGCAGAGAGTCAAAAATTGATCAAACATGCATGTATGAGTCAAAGCAACACTCTGGGTATGTTGCGAGAATCATATTAAACTTGATATAAAGCTCTTAAAAGTAGATTTTGCATGATACAGCCCCATTTTCAATTGTGAGCCTAATCACTTTAGACTTTTCAATAAAATATGATGCTGCATGTTGCATTTCTTTGTATAAAATGAAGGTCCTTACAGACAGACACGTTAAAATAAAACAGCTATTAATGATAAACTAACAGCAGCACTGGTTTATACTATAATTACCTTATTAACAGCATCTTGTCATGTGGCAAAGTCTCACATTTGCGTCAAAATAAGGGTTGCTTCTGAACATATAAACTGCTTTAGCAATAGTTTGCTTTAAAGAAGATGATATGTTAACTAATGCATACAAAAAACTGACGCCTGAATAAAATTTCTCGTTTCTAAACAGTTTTAAACTGAAAATTAAACTTTAYCTTTTTTATCTTTATCTACCTTTAAGCAATTTTATCTTGATAAAAATGCTTTCAATTAGGTAGATGAGCATTGTAGGAAAGAGAGTGTTCCAACAACACTTTTAATAATTGACGTTTTACCTCTTTAGTTAGCAGCACAACACAAGCAAGTTGCTGTGGTGAAAATRCGAATGGAGCAGGTGCTGATGGAGGAGCTTAGTCGCTGGCAGACAGACTTCATTGCAGCTCGACAAAGCAACCCTGTTTATCTCTTGTAAAAAGCTTTTGTGCTAAAAGCTAACCAGTGGCTGACAGGGGCCTTGTTGTTAATGGCCAGATGTGAGAGTGGTATCAGTCATTTATTTTAACTATATACCATTCAATGTAGGTTTTAAGCAGTATTTTTAAAACTACAACATTTTTGTCTCATTTTCAATTAAAAGTCAGTTGAATACATTTGATCAAATGTTGTGACCAGTCATCATGATCAGTTTAACAGTTTCTACAGCTAATCATTGTGAGCCTGAAGTTTTAACATAACCATCTGATCAGGAGAGCGCAACTTCTTAGAAAACTGGTTAACTGTATTCATCACAGAAAAATAAGTCCTCAGATAYTATCTTCCTTTTCCTTTTGTTATTTTCTGACCTGGCCCTTTCTTTGTGTTCACATTTCGTCAGCTAATCCCTGTCTTTCATGCCAACAGGAACGAGCGGATTAGGACTGGAGAAGTATTCACACAACACACAAACCTCTGACGCTGCAGCATTTTCTCTTTAATGCACCAACTACTGAAACAACTTTCTGTTTGTATTGTATGTGWATGTGTGGAGCATATGCGCATCAATATGGAATATCCAAGAATAAAAMAAGGTGCAAAATGTATGTGGGATGTGCTTTACAATGTAATATAGCYAAATGTGAACACTCCATCATCACTTCCTCTAATGTAATTTAAATCAGTCAAGCACGTTTAGAGTTGCACAAAACACATGTAAATGCACATTTAAATGCACTGTGTTTCTATAATGCAATGAAAAACACTTGTTTCTTGGAGAATTTCCAACATTTAAGCTTAATAATGACAAGTAGTTTTAAAGATATATTAAGGCTGAATGAACAGATACATATGTTGGGCTGCATAAACATACACATACATGAAGTAAAGTCTGCTTATGCATTTATCAGCACATGATTGATTTATAAATGCCCATCACTGAATGTAAAAGTTACAATATATGTTACTCAATCCCCCCAAACTTTAAACTTAACACAGTAACATGGTAACCCAAAAATATTCAGACTAGTTTTATACTTAAAGGGGCAATATTATGTGT
>NW_013952408.1:5426412-5428216 GCF_001266775.1 Austrofundulus limnaeus | reverse complement strand
ATATATATATGAGAGTATAACATTATAACATGAAATAAAACTCAAAAAAGTTGGTTTTACATGATATTGCCCCTTAAAAAAACTTTTCAAACTTGTTAAAAAAAATAAGTCCCCACTGTATGACTGTGTAAACAGTCTAAAATTATACACATAATTTAAGTACACCAGCACACACTTCCTTTGTTTTTCTCCCCCTCTTTTTCTTCCTTTGTTTTCTATCACGCCCAAGWGTAGACRTGACGGGGAATTTTCAGAAACTTTACAAAAGAATAAACACACCTGTTAAGAACAGGCCTGTGTGTCTTTAGACACAGTCTAAATGGAGTTAGTTTTTAATTCCCTTCACCCTCCCCTGTAGATTTTTTGGGCTTGCTTCATCTGTGAGCAGAGCATAGACCAGGCAAGCTGCAAACACACGCAAGCTGCACTATCACTCCCGCTAAGCCTTTGTGGGACTGAAATGGCAACGTGAGCAGTCTTTCRCAGATGATGGGGAGAAGACTGGCAGCATCTAATAAAATGGTATTAGACCATCCAATCTGTCTTATTTATTTAGGACTGACGCCTCTGCATTCCATGTCACTGCAGATTGTTTGAGGTATAGAGTCTTTTTTTTGTTTTCAAAATCCCTGCAAAGGCATGCTCTATACAAGAGAAAAATGACCCTTTCTCAGGTAACTATCACATGCTTGATGAGACACTGATGAACATAAACAGCCTTTTTTATGGCTTGGTTTGTTTGCCACTTTTAATTATGAGCCATTGTTTTGAATTTACGCTCCAAAATTCTGTGCATCATTCTGATAAATAGGTTATTTCATAATACTGTACAAGTGACTGAAAGTTAACCATGAGGCAGTTGAGACATAAGCAATGTACAAAGACGCACACACAGAAATCATGCATTTTATATTGCCACTGAAAAAAATGGTTACACCATTTTGAAAATATATAAAAAATGTTATTTGTGTAATAAYGGAATACCACAAATCTAATAGCAACATTTCACAACAAAAGCAATCACAATATGTCAACATACAAATATTCATATTTCTTTTAAAACTAATGACAACACTTGGCTATTGTGGCTGATTACATAATTCAATGAACTTGTCTTTTCCCATCCTACACGATTTCCCTTTTGTAATTTACAGAATCCCACTGCTGCAACAGTTCTTTATCAGTCGAGCGGTGGGAAAGCTCACACATCTCAGACCAAACAATGGTTTTGCCTTACGCATCAAGCCAACGCAAGACAGAGCTGCATTTAATTAACATTTAGAATTGCGCCCTGAAGGCTACCTCAAATTACTGGAGGCCCCATCCACAACTGATTATGTTGCAATGATGAGGTTAATGATGCTAAATATTTGGTTGCTTGGCAAACAGGAAAAATGTGGATGCTGCAGGCTTGGTGTTGCTCCTGGTTGCCTCATATTTACATGTGAGTGATCATGTATATCTACACTACAACTTCTTTATGTGACCATAACAAAACCACAGGCTTCTACTAACAAAGTATACAGTATAATTGATATGTAAAAAATAAATAATATAAAAAAACATATACCAGACAGTTGTATGCTAGGACATATTATAAATCTCTGTCTCAATTAGTGGCTTTTTGCATAATTCAAAATTATGATAAAAAGTAACACAAAGTTGATGAGCCACTCACACAAAGCAGGCTCAGCCAAAGCCTGAAGAATAATGGGCTGTACCCAAGTCAAAAGCAAAAACACACACATGCACGCATACATACACACACTCACACACTCTCACACACACACACACACACACACAC
>NW_013952408.1:5400677-5423701 GCF_001266775.1 Austrofundulus limnaeus | reverse complement strand
CACACACACACACACACACACACACACACACACACACACACACACACACTTGTGGGTAAGGCACTTTTCAGCCCATCACACTCAGGGCATATTATTTTGCTTCACTGAGCTCACTTGACTCTCTGCCAGAATAACTGTAAAAGTCAGCCCTTTTTTCCCTACTTCTGTTTACATGGCTGTCCTMGGCATTTTGGCAAATAATAGATGCAAACCAGAACCCAGAGAACTGTCCACTGAAAATAACCAGAATCAATACAATAGTAAAATGTAAGAAGTGSAGGGGAAGATGAACCTAGTTTGGAGGAAATGCAGACAGACTGGCAGTGTATAAGACTGAGTTGGAGATGTCTGTCTGTGCTGCAGGAGAGGCTGACTTTCAGAATTAGAATGATTTTCAAGTCATGCAAGCAAAACAGATAATTCAAAGAATAGTCCAACAAAGACTAGTGGAAGGACTCAGCCTTTTAAATCAGCTGTCATTGCTAACAGCTGTGCTCAACCAGATTTGATGCTCGCTCACTTGCAGAGACAAGAGGGATAGACAGGGGGAGCCACAAACACAGATCCTAACAGTCCTGACTTTGCCCTTGTAGTTTCATCCTTTCCTCTTTCCTTTTTTAACTTCAGATCTTCCAGTTTAAAAAAAACACAGTTTATGACAACACGAAGCATAATTGGCTTTGACTTATTGTTAACAAATTGTCTAAAACAGAGCGTTCAGTTTGACAAAGCACCGAGCCATCAGGTACAGAAGATGGTATTTGTAAAGATAACTGCTGTAAGACAACAAAAACAATCCTTCTAATAAATAAAAAGACAAAGAGGCACCCAGAAATCCAAGGGCCATTAAATCTGATGCAGGCCAGGAAAAATGGGGTCTGCAATGGCCTATTTCTGTAGGCTCTACATCTCATCAGAAGCTCTCACTTCTGTCCTCATGGTGTGTGATTTATTTGGCCTTAAAATCCCACTTGTCTTTAACATCAGGCAAGTGCAAGTGTGCCTGTGTGCAAGCCTGGCTGTGCAAACCTTCTCTATCGAGGTATTCCATCATTTAAATGCACCTTGCCCATTTGTCACACAGACGAGCCACAGGTGCTGCAGTGGTTTCCCGAACACTTGGGAAATCATAATGAAACAGGAAAAAGAAACAGTTGTATTCKTAATTTCTTTTTGAATACAGAAATTAAAATAATTTATCAAAGCGTTGTTATGACTCGAAATTCCAGGAAATATCCAGGTCAGCCAGATTTGTTCACTGAGTACTGGAGGCATGTATGAGGGCAACTATTGGGGTGTAACAACCCACTTAACCAAAGTTTCCCCCAKAAGACCTAGATTAAAAGCACTTTTGCTAAAGGGAAAAGAAAAATCTAATTCTAGCTGACCACAGTTAATGACAGGACTAAGAACTACACACAAAAGTCCTTTCTTTAATAAAATGCTTTAAATATCAGTAGGTTTTTAAAAGGAAAACAGGTTGATTCACCATATTGTTACTATTATATTCTGTTACTAGTTTTATTTGTTAAGGGTCAAAGTGGGCTGAAGTCTAGTGAYGTGCAGATCGATACTGAAATATTGATACTACCGATACTAGAACTTTATGTTCTAGAATCGATACTAAAATCAAAATATTGATACTTTGATACTTTAGTTATTTCACATAATGTACATCATTAACAGGAAAATAGTGGAAAATAACAAAACTATTCCATACTTGTCTTGATCATATGTGGTTGGAGAGAACTACTTTTTCTTCCGCTTGAGTAATGCATAAGACATAGTCACTCAGTCTGTAGCTGTATGGTAGGTCATTTTATCATAAAATCTGCTTAGTTTGCTGTTACATTCTAGATGAGGGGTTCCCAAACTTTTTCATGCCATGGCCCCCCAAAACAGCATTAGYTCTGGCCAAGGACCTTCTTGCAAACCCACAAACCATGCTACAAAATAACATTGTAACAAATTTTAGAATGTTTTTCTCACTTTTATTCACTATTCAAAAATTATTATATTTCTTTAGAATAAGTATTTTAAATTGTGCTAAACAAATATAAGGTCAGGGCTAGAAAGACTTAATTAAAGAAATTACTATGTCATGTATAATTCATAAAGCGGTTATTTTAAAAATGCTACTTTTTAAGATTTACCAAACACATTATGTGTGTTATCACAAAGTATCAGTATCGGATCAGTTTCGCCGATACTAGACAAATTTTATTTGGTATCAGTATCGGAAATAAAATTGGCAGTATCGAACATTACTACTGAGGTCTCCAGAGCTGAGGGTAAAGAAAAAAAACACTCTGGACATTGTTCATTTTCAGTCATCAGTCATTATGCCAATATTGTGAAATGTCAATTCCACAACTTCAGTTTGTGAGAGCTGAGTTTTCATCATTGGTAAATTGTCCATGTGGGCAGTRGCAGCGCTAATTCAAATTTTAGTTGCACAACTTCTAAAGTGCTAGTAAATTTATTTAAGTCTGCAAGTTCTTAAGCACATACGCACAATAAAACTTAGCAGAAGCTAATTTTAAAAAGCAACATAATCTCCATTTTCCAGAAATCATTCATATAAGAGATRAGTCAGCACTTTACTACCCTCTAGTAGTAAGATTATTTTTCTTTGACAGATTGGCACGTGTCGGCACAGAAAGGGGAGGTGATTCGTAGAAACAGACTTTTAAATCATGGTTGTAAAACAAAAAAAAATAGTTGTGGATTGCTATTTCTGCTGCTTCTTTGTCCTTTTTATGTTTATGGTAGGGCTTCTGTAAGAAAACATGCAGATATATTAGTAATTTTAAACTGTTTATAGTAAAACTGAAACAATACATTCTGGATAGGCTACAGGACACAGAACAGGAACTCCCTTCTTTTCAAAATAAGAGCGTGAATTTAAACTGTTCCGTGTTTCTTTCTTCTTATTATTACTTATTTATTTATTTAATATTTATTGCCGCAGTGTCCCTCAGAGAGGATGTAGCTACAAGCTGCACAGCTGAGTGTGGTTCTACAGATCAGAACCACAGGTGGATTGTCACCCAGTGAAGAAATTCTAATTGCTTCCTGCAACACTAAAAAAAAAATAAAAAAAATTGTGGGAACACTACAGTCTTTGCTAAGTGAAAACCGTCACCGAGGAGAGTCAAGGCTCAGTTACAGTCGTGCTTTGGGTAGTCGYGGAGTGTGCCCTCGCCAGCGGTGGTGGTGTTTATACTTGGCGCTTACGTTGTAGGTTTCTCCAAAAGGACATGTGGAAGCACATTTTATAACTTGTGAAATGTTGTAAATCGGAGAGCAGAAGAATGACGAACAAACATGCTGTTTGAATAGTGCGTGACGCGTGCAGCCTTTGCGGAGTGTCAAAATTTCGGAGGTGCACGACCACGCGCTGGGACACYGCATGGGGCCAATGCGCGGGGACAGCACAATTGCGTCACTTTTGGTGTGCGCCGGGTGCAACCCGTCAACCATAAACCAGGCTTCAGAAGTCAGAGTATAAAGCTCTGCGAACACAATGCTGACTGAGGTGTTGCTGTTTCTTAACAACGAAGGCTCATTGTGTTAAGTAGAGATGGCTTTCCCTTTCATTGTTCAAGAAAATGATAAAGTTTTAATGAATCATGCGGCTACTAAACTTAGTGAGACTAGACGGCATTTTAGCTTTGCTTAAGATGAAATTGACGTTTGAATGTGAAACATTATTTGCATTATTACATACATTATTAGCACTACTCAATTCTAAATTTAGAAAGCACAAATCCTCACATCATTTTAAGAAATTAGTAAAACCCCTAAAGCRCAAAGRAGAAATTTAGGTCCGCAATTAGCGCATTTGCGCTTTAGAGGACTAGTGCCCACCACTGCATGTGGGTATTCCATTCATTATCTGTTTGAAAGCATATATGATGTCTATCTTAAATATAAACCTTTTAAATTTTGGAAAAGTTAGACCGAGACTACATTAAATTATTATTTTTATTATTTTTTTTGCAAAAATCTGATTATTTAGCTTGGACATTCACATTATATTTTAAATGTGACCTCCATAAGACTCCAGCACACATGCGATCCACATRTGCAGAAGATGACATGACATCACATTCAGCAGAAGTTACAGAGTAAACATGGATGCTATGTGGTAACATTTTGATTCTGAAGTTCAGAGCTGAACCAGAGCAGAATAAACAATTAGCAACCTGACATGCTTGTTTAGTTAACAGTTTATAATTGATCTGTCCTCTTCTGCCCAGGTGTAGCATTTTAATTTTTGAAAGCAACAAGCCAAAAGAAAAGTATTGATTGAGTAACTTTAGTATCAACACAGTCCACGATCGATGTTGGACATTACTGTAATATGTTTCTGTAGATTCTCAGTCATCCAGGACATGGGAAATTTAAAGATAAAGCAACCAAACTTCTGTTCTGTAGCTGAAGACGTGATTCAGGGTTATTAACATTATTACTTTTTTTTCACTAAATGAAAACTAATTTAACATAGCCAAAAAATACAGTCTATAGACAATAGCTTAAAACATATTATAAGATGGATTAAGGCTTAAGTATTCTTAATTGTATATTTTCTGTTTAATATTGTTGATATCGATCTTATAAGTAGAACCTGACTTAACTGCCTTAATAGGTTTCTTATTTAATATGGACACAATAAAAATGTGTTAATATTGATTGTACCTGCTGTGGTTACTACAGTACAAAGGAAAATTGTTCTCATATAGGTCAAAAGTGAACTCAGGTATTAATATGGCAGGTTCATTAGAGAACATACTATATTGTGACTAATCAGCATATAAACACAAACAGGAAAAGCATGAACACAAAATAAAAAATTCTTCAGCAGGCCAGACATTACGAACACAGAGCTTTTCCACTGCGAGGGTGATTTCTTGATGTTAAATTGCCCTGCTCTTTTCAGTGATGACCTGTCCATTTCAGATATACTAGCAGAACAGGAAACATTGATTTAATATTTGTCTACCCTGTGGTCTGAATTGAGAGACGGGAAATGATTTGCAGTGTCCGCCAATCACTTTCGATAATGGAGATTTTATTAGAAATGAGGCTGCAGCTGCTGGCCAGTCCTAATTAATTCTACAGGGTGTGAAGGAAAATAAGAAAGATGAAAAATAAATACATAAATAAAACACAAAAAGAAAATGGAATTAGTTGTGAATATATGTAAATTAAATTTTGTGTATTGCCAAACACATTTATATCTGAATCCAAGTTGTGGTGGTAAAAGCAAGAGTTTAAATCTAACGTTTACCTTTTTTTTTTCTGCCATGGCAGTGTAAAATATGTGCGCTGGCCTACAGATCAGACATCCAGGCCCAACCAGATGGCCCTCACTAAGCAGCCTTCCTCTCTGTCAACCTCACCACTAATTAGGATGTTTACATAGGGGCTGCAGGTAACCGCGTGCACATTTAAAGACACCCAAATGGAACAGAGAGATTAGTGCGGCTCCATCTGAAATTGTGCAGCAACATCTAATTTAGGTGTGCGATCTGATATTGCAGGATGTTGAGAAACCTTCAACAGTTTAGGCAAATTACAGCGAGGCTTTTAAGAATTCTATGAATTCACTTTGCAGAAACAGGATAAAGCAGTTTCAGATCAAAGAGACAGTGTTATCAAAAGTATAATTTAAAACACGTCTTGACGATTTTAGTATAATATTTTTTTTTCATTTTTATCCCTGGACAAGATGTTTTTTTTCAAGAATTTCGAAAGAATCGCCTGACTCATCTTCCTGTCCCACATCTACACCTGAAGCTTTATAATAGCTATTTGATGAGAATTACACTGCCTCATCTCCTCTCTGATAAATCACTGCCCTCAATTTCTCTATGGGTGACCTGTTCTTTTTTCCTATCAATCTTAACTTATGCTACCACTTATTTCCAACCCCTCAGTTTTCTATCAAAATGTTCCATATCTCTTTTGGTTTCTCAATAAATTAAACTGAATTTCCCCCAATGCCACATCGCATCCACATTCCTTTTGTGTTGTTCACTGTGAACTACAAATGTACGCCTGAAGAAAAGCAGGGGTGCGTAACAGGGGTTTATGAAATATTTGTCATATGGGCAGAACTGGACCAGATGGGAAGCGGGCCAACAAGCTTTTTTATTTCTTTGCAATAATGCCATCCTGTTAAACAAAATATCTGTCGACAGACACAGTTGATGTCTATCTCTGCGTGTGAGACAAATGCATATGTCAAAAGTGAGCAGCTGTAATTTGTAACTAAAGATACTGTAACCAACTCATCATAGATCTTTTTATTGTGTGTTTGTGTGTGGCAAGCAAGAGAGAGAGAGAGAGAGAAAGAGAGAGAGTTCCTGTGAGTGATTGTTCTTTGATGCTGTGCTACGCTGCACAATACATCTTCTGTTATGGCAGGGTGACTGGTCAGGCCCCATTCTAGATGGTGGTRTGGTGTAAATCAGAGTTGATTTGGCTGCCTGCCACAAATGTGTCATCTCCCCTAGGTCCAATGAGGATCCAACAAATATCATCCAATGTCAGACACACCACACTTCATAGATCTTGCAGATGGCTCTCCCTGACTTTGTAAGATTCAACAGGTCTGATCTGGTGGTGTCCCCCCAGCATGTGCCTTCTCTAGATTTGCCACAAGACAATGTCGTCCCTCTTCCGTTGGCCTGTCAAACAAGGCTGTCACAGTCTTTCGACGGGATCAAAAGCCCAGATGGCTTGAGTCAGCAAGACAGAGAAGAAAAGCGCCCAGTATAAACTGGAATGAAATCGGGTGATGTTGTGAACTGGGTTTAAAAATCTGATTGTACTGCAAGAGCACAGGAATTATGTATGAACAGCTGAATCAATTCTACAGTTAGATACAAAAAAGGGGAGAAATAGTAAAAAAGGAAAATCTCAGTCTAAGAAAAGTCTAGAAAATAAAGCAAAATATTTGAATGTGTTGGTTACTGTGGGGAGCAGATTTTTTTTCTCTAAACACATTGCATATTTTTATGACTATAGGGTGCATCAAAAGAATTTGTCTTCATTCACTAATTTTCCAAACTTCCTTTAACCTGTCCAAGGTTGTGAAGGCACTGAGCCCTGTCCCAGCTGGCATCAAGTATAATGCAGGGTACATGCTTGATAGTTTGTCATCACAGGTCAGACATAAAGATAGTCATGCATGCAATCCTTTGATCAATTTTGTATCACCTTATAATCTAATGTGCATATTTCTTATTCAGAATGCAAAGCTGCAAGCTGAAATGTAGATCTTTCCGTGAGCTGACAATGTAAACCATCACACTGCCATGCTGCCTGCTTCTACTAATTAGGACAAATTAAAAACAGCTTTTTCAAATTTTGGAAGACAAAGTTTGAAGCCCAAATTAGGTTAGGTTAGGTTTACTGCCTTCCACTTTCAAGCAACAAATCAAAATTCACTAGAATTCTGCTTTGATTTATTTGTCATATTAAAAGCACTTTAACAGGTCCCTTTAACAACTTAAGGGGTGTGGTGGGTATTATGTTGTTTCCAGGCACATGGTTCAGTTCTATACCACAATAAAATACCTATGTTACCTTTAGTTGTTGTGAAAATGCTGTACATTAAAAAAATGACTTTGCATCATAGCTGATCTAAACACCTTGGAATTGACTTTTGTCTCTTTAAGAACCTCTACTGATCAGCATAGGTAAGAGTGAACTCTTGTGTTAGGTATTTGCCAGGTACACAGTCTTGTAGCCTCTGTAGCATGAGAGTACATGAACAGGGATTAAGCTAGAGGAGTGTCTTCAGTTTTCTGATGCCTTCTTTCAGCTGGTGACACCTCGGGACCTTGAGTTTGTTGAGAGTTTTTTTTTTTTACACTACATAAATTTTGTAAACGTCATAAGCAATTTACGGGTGACCGTGGTTTCAAAAAATTATTACCCTTTATTGTAATAATTTCAAGCAAAATCTATTAGTGTTTAGGCAGCTCCAAATGGCTACCACAGGAGATTCAAGGATTTTTCAAACTTGCATGAATGATAAAAACAACACTCTAGGTATGTTTTTGATAAGGGAATGACATTATAACAAACTGTGATGGACCACATCAGAAAGTTCTGTTAAATTCATTTAGAACCCACACAAAATAATAAAATAGCAGAATTCGATTCAGATGTGGTTCTTGTATAGCCTGAAYGTTATGCTGATAATTACGGATGGACATAACAATACATATTAATTTAGACACCTGATWAATATCAATAGAAAATGTGCCCGATAAGTTGATCATTTCACTGAACTCCAACCCAGAACCACATGACATGCTGGGAGATAAAGGCAAAGGAAAGGCTTTAGCTGCTTGACCTTTCATGGCCCAGCTAAGCAAGGCGGGTGGCATCAACTCACTCACTCACTCTTTGATAAGMTAACAAGAATCTACTGAGCAACGCACGGTAGCAGTTTCTTGTTTTGCCACCATGCCTCATAACGGCTTCGAAATAAAATAAAAAAATGACGAAGTGAAAGAAGAAAATGAGTGCAAAAGAGGAAAGTTCACATCACTAGTTCGTAAGTATTAATCAACATTTTTCCCCTGATGCTTATTTCAAATAGGTAAAACCAAAAAACGAATCAATAATTATCAGTATTGACTGATCTGAAACACTTGTATCGTGATACATTTTTCAGACAAATCTTGGCCTATTAACAACACTGCAATATTTTGGTAATAAAGTAAAGAGAGATGAGAGTTCAGCTCCAAGTGACAAAAGTGTTTCAAAGTGGACATTTAGGATTTTTCTATACTATATACAATATGTAAAATGTGCTAAACAAAAGTAGACATATGAGTTATTACAGTGAATTTAAGAAACATGGTCTCTTTTAAACAAACATTTGCAGTTTCAAAAGAAAAAAAAAAAAGAACGTTGCCATAAACAGTTAATAAGTCAATGTTTCCTACCAGCGCTGAATGGGTGAAAGAAAGTCTGTGGCAACTTTTATTCTCAAGGAAATAAAGATATTTAGTTGTCGAAAGAACTACAGCTTTTATGAGCTGTTGAAGTGTAAGTAGACCTAGAATAGAAAGTTCACTTTACAGAACCAGCTAAAGCTGCAGTTCAGAGCCAAACTAAACACATTATTCTTTCCCAACTATAAGTAGACTATGTCTACATGCCAAGAAGCTTCACCCCCTTATTCCTGCTCTTTTCCGTCTAGTCTAACTTCTCCATGCAACTATAGTGTTTCTCTTCATTGATCTCACAGTGCATGCATATTAAACGACCGGCCGCAACCTAACAGTCAGAATCAGCTCATTCTTCTACAGAGATCACACAGGCTTCTCTGACCTCACTTTTCTGAAACTGTAGTTGCAAATACATGGAGAAATCTTGTCAAAATGTTCAATGATTGAGTTCATAACAGTTGTAACAGATAAAAAAAGCAGCTACTGAAAAGATTAACAAGATTAAAGTGGAATGGTACTTTACCAAGATAACATTCACTGTATCAACAATTAGAACCCATTTTAACTTTGTATCTAATTGAAACTCAGCATTGTTGTCTTTGTGTTCTATGTCTGCTTTGTGTGCTTTCTTTGTGTAACTTCACCAGTGACTTGGATCACATTTAAGCTGCTGTTTTCTACCTTTTTGCTGTTGTAGGAGGTGCAGACTGATGCTACAGCTGTGAAGCACTATTTCAATAGCATGTCAGATCACTACTAGCTGCCTCAAGAGACCACAGGCACACACGGCTCTGTCCTTGTCTGCCCTGTGCTCCTCCACAGGCATTTCATCCAACAAAAGTTAACAAATTTGATAAGGTGCCACCTATAATCTTCGAAATTCTCCTGCCTGCGGGCGGAGCAAGTTTCCTCCAGTGTCAACTAACTGCAGATGAAACACAAGACTGTAGGAGCTGATGAAGACAACACAAGACACTGCAGATGAATGAAACAAGATAAACTGCAAAGGGTGCTTTATATAGCAGCACAGATTTGACAGTAGAGAATAATTCACCAAAAAATGAAAAAAACATCAAGTCATTCTAAAAGCTAGATGATTTAAAAACATCTAATGTTTGAGAGTAAATGATGTGTTGATTTTCAAAGATCTGAAACATAAAAGGAATCTCACATTTTTATAACCAAAAACACATTAATGGACATGGATACACACAGTAAAACCAGAGAAAAGGCAAGAGATCTGCGATCAGTATTAGTTTCATGGATCTGCCTGAATTAGCATGAAAATCACACCAGCAGACCGTGATAAAGCCAAGATTCCTTTGATGCAAAGGGAAAGATAAAAGTGGCAGACCACAAGGGAAAGAGAAAAGGGCAACTTAAATGTGGGATGTAACCAAACTGCTTGATATTTTCAGCCCCATCTCTACATTTTATAATTTACTTACACGGGCAAGGCAGCAGGCATGAAAACATAAAACACATTTTTTTAAGCAACAGTGTAAGCAAGATGAACATTCAGGGGATAGGATGAGAAGAGAGAAAAAAAGGGAAAGGAGAAAAATGAGAAAGTCAGACAGGGGAACTCATTAACTTCTCTTTAATAAAGCCCAAGTCACACGGGGACCCTTTCATTTCTTTATCTATTCAGTTTCTCTCACACACACACAAAACACAAGCATGCGCAACACATTCAGGTGCCAAATTGATCATCTCCAGATTACTGCACACACTGTGATCACAACCCATGCTCCAAAACCATTTGACTCACATTAAAAACTCCTATCCTAACACTGAAAAAAAGGGGGTGGGATGCTAGTAACAAACCGTCAGTTACTCTGAAGGTTTGGCAATGACATTGCATCACTTTACCTGGAACAGCTCTTTAGTTACTGCTGCAGAAAATAATCTCCGTGTGTTTATTACTTTAATAATTCACTGCAATGCAGGCAGTCAAGACTTTTATTATATTTCTTTTTGTAGGAGTAGCTCGGCAGAAAGAGTCATCCCTAAACCCAAGCAAATCTGAAAACGTAAAGTAGAAGAAATGTCATTCTTACCTTTTTTTTCTATTTACTATCATTTTCTTTTTTCTTTTTTTTCTTTTTGCAGTTATGGTTTTTGGCGAATGTTCACTCGGATTTCCAAAGTATAGCACTAGGACGGATTCATCTCCACTGGGAAAGAAAGCAAGGACTGTAGCATTAAAGCTTCATCTAACTGAACATCCATGCCTTCCCCTGAGGCCAGACAGCAAGGCTAATTTCAGAAGCGTGGGCCCCGTCAGCTGTCACCGGCATGTGCATTCATAGTCACACACAAGCACACACGTGGGCACACTTATTCGACAAAAACACACATAGAGCATGCATGCGCTCGATTCAATACAGAGCTAATTCCAAAATGTGGGCTTCTGACAGAAGTCACCGTCTGTGAGTACAAAGCTGAGCAGCATGTTACACAACCTGGCACTCTAATGTGTCGACAGTGGGAGAGAGAGTGAGAGAGAGAAAACGAGTCAGACAAGGGATCAGATGGGGAAATATTGATTGGCTGACGAACAACAAAATAAAATAAAACAAAAAAGAAACATTCTGCCAGGGGCTTTTGTAGAGGGTGTGAGAGACACACCTATAATAACAGGTATGACAATTACCAACATACATTGTTAACAGGTAGGCAACATATGTGTACCAGCTACTTTGTGACTAAATCCTTGTTTACGTGAGATGTTTGTTTTGCATTTAATTACTTGGTAATGCACCTGCTTCACAAACTCCCGGCAGATAGTTTGTGCATCATTGTTATTGATTTGTATACATTTTCACAGTATCTGTATAGAGTGCGTGTCCAAATTAGTGTCAAACATCCACAAGTGAGATTCTCTGAAGGTTTAATTCCTAGCTTTTTGATCACAAGTTATACAAGTTTGATCAAAAAATATTGTGAGTTTGCAGAGCATGTTTTAATGTAAAACAAGCATAACTAATGATACAAGTTTGTTCTTCCAGTGTCCCTTAGGATGTTTTTTCACCAGCCCTGTTTAGTCCGCTTTAACGTTAGTTTGTTTGCGTAGAAAGTCCAGTTCCTTTGGGTCGGTGTGAATGCATAATTGAGCTCTGATGAGGACCAAAAAGCAAACTCTAGTCCCCCTAAAATTCTAGGTCTCAGTTTGGTTGAAGTGAACACTGGTGTGGTTTGATTGCATGTGTGAACGCCAAGCAGACTGGAGACTGCTCCAAAAAGCAGGAAGCAGACTTTAACTCATGGCTTTCTGAGTAATAACAGTAATTATAACTTGTAAATACCTTGCTGGACATCTGTATATGGTGGACATCACAGCTGTAAGTTGGATGCGCTCCTACTCGATGAACGCCACCTCACACAGAGCCGTCTCAGCTGCCTTGTGTGAAAAACATCATTCTCCATAGTTTGGCCTCCTTTTCTATTCATGCTAAGTTCATTGTTTTGTGTATCTTTGGCACATTTGCCACTAAAATCTGCCATCACGCCACATTTTTTTTTACATTTTGTGGAGAAAGAAGTTGCACTCAGTGTCTTCTTCTAAGGTTTTCATGTTGATTCCTTCAGTGGTTCTTGGTGCAGCGCCACCACAGGTGAGGGAGGGGAACAGGTTGTTCACAAGATTGTTAGTTTGACACCATGCAGTGTGAATGCGAACCACACCAGCTGAAAATGTAAACAAATCTTGCAATTTTGGTCCCCAATTGAACCGAGTCTACCGGATTATCAGGTGTGGATATGACCTTACTCAACCAGTGATCGCTGAAACATTCATTCATATCAGGTACAAATTTTTAATGATGTAGATTTGTTGGTAATTTAAATAAAACAGTTCTGAGATTTGTTGACTATAGAAGTCCATTCTAGCAATTGAGCTGAAGCTGGTACTTGTCACATATGGRCTCTGCGAAAACAAAGATAAAATAAAGTTTTTTTTTTTGTCAAACTTGTAAATTTATAAAGCATTGTACTTAAGTGCTTAGACTTTATCTTGGCTAACTTGGCAATAGCCCAAGTAATAATGTAAAGTAAATTCAACTTATTTTTTWCATTTTCCAATGTTTATAAACATTAAATTGGCAACAGGCTCTGGCGCGAGATAAAATAAATACTTTACTAAGAATAAATTACCAGGTCACTGGTTCCCATGTCCACCAGTCACTGTGCGAGGTGTGGGGCACACTGAAAATGTTGCAAATCTATCACAGGGCCACATAAAGACAAACAATTCACACCCTCACAGTACCTGGAGAAAACATGGGAGATACAATGCAAACTCCACCCAAAAGGGTCAGAATTTTATTCAGCAACCTTCAAAAAGCACTACCAACGGTGCCACCATGTACATTAGATTACGTAAAAYATTAGTATTCTTTTTTTAGACTGTAAAAAAGAATTATGTAGAATCAGTGACGATTAATATCACTGAATGCACATTGCATTTCATGATTGACATCATAATCACTTGGCCACTAGGGTATATAGCAATTTTGACATTTAAGGAATGTAAAAAAAATAAGACCTAGGCCTATTTTCTGCAAACGTATCTTTTCAGCATGTAACAATGGGACGTCTGCCAAAAGACAAGTCTTTGAGCAGGCRTGCATAAGCACAATACAAATACATGTGACATTAAAATCCAAATAAATAGATGAGGGACATTTTCTTATACGTTCTACAATTTCAAATAATCACATCCAGGTGTTCTATGAACAGGCAGGAAATCAAGGCTGGTAGATTAAATCATCATTTCCCATGGGTGACTGCAGCCCTGCCTACCTATCTGTTTAATGTGACATTAGTTTTTCACTGGAGACATGAACGAGATTTTAAACTTCAATCAAGTGATTACCAAACAGGATGAAAAGGCTACAACTGAAAGAGTCCATATGGCAGTAGTTGTGGGCAGCAGTTTTTGTTGGGAAATGTGCACTTCAACAATTCATTTTCCCAGGATTCTTTATGACACAACTCAAGCAGATTTCCATCTCATTGTCACTGCGTGCGCCATTGCTCATTCACTGAGATGATACAACTTAGAGGTTCGGCACTGAAAGACATTAGCATTTTAGAATACATTAGCATACCCAAAGGGATCTGTGGTAACATTGATTACAAGTAATCACATGCATTTCAATGCTGCTCTGCCTATGATCACACCCAATATGCCAAACGCTACACTCTATTTTTTTGCACCTACACACACATTATCTTGGTAAGGCGCACCTACCCMCCACTGTGTAGCAGGTGCTGTGATATGATTTTGTCTCCACCCCACCCTGCCTGCTGATACGCATGCATGTTCACATGCACATGCATGTCTTTAAAGACAAAGCTGTGAATCAGAGGCGACAGGTCCCTGGTTTCATGCCATCCTTAGCAAATGTAGTGCTAATTGCCATCCCTTCACTGTTTAAAGCAGCATGGATTCAACATGAGGTGCATATGTGGAGCCCAAGACAAAGTCATCTCCTGCTAGTAGAGCATCACAGGGAAAATAGAACAACCAAATGGGGTCTCACCTTGACGTATAAATCACTGCAGGAAATTTCACAAGGTATTTTAAGCTTTTGCTCTCACTGCGTAATCAGCTTCAGCTCATGAAGTTGTGGTTGGCAGCTGGGCACAGACACATGTAGAACTTAGTGTTGTTGGTATGACAGCTGATTAGAAAAATGAGAGATTTGACTGAGGCAGCTCTAATGATCTTTCCATCTGATTGACAGGCCAGGCAAGGCTTCAATTCACACATCTAGCACATCACAGAATGTGATCCATGTACAGCAACAAAGGTCAGACACACATACACAGCTTGTTCACTGCTCTGTTAGATGTTAGAAAAAAATACTATTTGCTTCCATAAATCCCTCCTGTGGCTACCAGAATATTCCACTATTATGTTGAGCATAGCAGGGCTATTTCCTTCCCCAGTTAGCCTGTCAWCAAGGACATTGTACTATATTGTCTGGTAGTGAGCCTAAATGGGTCCCTTTCAGGGGTATTTTCAGGTACTTTCATGAAAGAATGGAGAGGATATTTATATCATATTTCATGTTTTTTTTTAATTATTATTGCTGAGTGAACAGAGTTTAGGAAAACACGCAGGCACATACGCACGGGCACTTTCTTCACTGACCCAGATGACCAAGTCAAGAGCATTCCAGCTCCAAGCAATTTCCTCCATCTTTTCCCAACAGACAGGATCTGTTCAAAAGCACCTGGCTTTAATCTTTCAAGAGAATGCAACAAATGCTGTTGTACACACTACATAGAGAATGTCCAGTATAACCCCATGTACAATTTTTTTTAATTGCTCTTGGAAAAACATTTTGCTTTATCCTGCACAAGGGTCAATGGATAAGGGATGGTTGTTTTTTATTTATTTTTTTTAATTTTATTTTATTTTTTTTTTCAGAACTGGCACACAGCACCAAGCTCCCTAAATGCATTCACACAGATCTATCTTGTGATTATTGGCAATTATCCAACAATTAGCAATGTGCTGATGTCACTTYGATGTGAAAGGCGAAGCAAGAGTTGTTTGCAAAGAAGTGGTCATCCATACTAATAGCCCAGTAGATTGACATAACACCTACATAAACTTGTTGTATTTCAGTCATCATTGAAACAACAGTGAAAGTAAAGGTTGCCATGTGAGAACGTGTGCATGCATCTTAAATAATGTGAGTAGCAATTAATGTGAACAGTTTACAAGGCTCTTGTTATCATACCATTCACTTGGGGAAGAAAAATCTATTTCAGGTCAGAAAATTGGATCACGTTTAAACATTCTGCTTGATAGCAATCCCTGTGTGACTGTAACTGTTTTCAGGATTCAGGTGGACAATGTAAAGCCCAGATTTTTGTAACTATGTTCATATGCAAGAGGACAATTCATATGATACTATTTTCCTCTTAATCTAAAAGTAGCACCACAAAAGGAATATACAGTTTTACAAATCTCCATGTGGACCAAAATATGAATGTAAAATATATTGGCAAACATACATGCAACTTTTAAACGTAACAACAACAACAACAACAACAACAACAACAACAACAACAACAACAACAAAAAGCAGCATAACATCTTAGCTAATGTCCTGTTTAATTGTGACTTGCAGATAAGCACTATGTAAAAAACTTTTTGTTATTTTTTTCTAATACAATAAGGAGGATTAAAGTTTAAAAAGTACCAATACATTCTTTAGGATTGTGCCTAAATAAATATATTTTATAAGCTAACAGTACGTTGAAGTTATCAGCTGAAAAAAATGACAAATTAAAATTACCTCTTTCCACTTGTAAGTAATCAGTAGTGACAAGTATTGACCTCCAAAAGTTTTTTTTTATTACTAAACATTTTTGTAACAAAATGTTCAGTAAATGACTGTTTACAAAAAAGTGTTTTCAAATGTTGAATGATTGGTTTAAAACAAAAGCCCTAATTCAATAACTAGGCTTAAAAAGCAGCTTTTAATCTTTTTTTTCCCACATTCTTAGGTTATCATTTTATACAGAACAGAATTCCATTTCCATAGTTCAATTTGATTGAGTTTTTTTTTTCTTTTTCTGAAAGCATCAACAACCTTGCTCTTAGAGAGCAGAATTTGCTGCAAAAGACAATAATTTCAATGTTTTCTTAAAGGTGTTTTTGATAAGGTCAATACTTTGAGTTCTTGTGTTTTTGAAGCTCTTCACCAAGTTTTATATTATTAACTTGGAGGTAATTTACCAAGCAAAAGACAGCAGGCTSATCTTAGAAATTACCTGACCTCTTGGGAGGAGTTAATATTTAAATTATGATAAAAAAAACATTGTGACACAGCCAAAAATGTCAACATGACTGAGTTCACTGTTTTCAGATGGTATTTGTTTAATCTTGTGTTTAGTACACCAGCATTTCCATTTGATTTTTTTACCCTGTTTCATGTTTATGGTGTTCAGGAGTTTGATGGATCTTAAGTAGAGTTTATATGCTACTTAAWGCTATACCATGACTGCATCATGTTTAACCTCTCCTCCATAATACCCATCACCCTGTAGAGGTGCCCCACTTCTTTGAGTTATGTTCAGTCTGGAAATAATATTCAGGCAGTACAACCAAATTTGATCCCTGCACTATAAATATGATCTATGTTTAAAGAGGTAGTGGATGAAAAATGACCCTTTCGAACATAAAAGTCAGTAATTGAAATACTTATTTAAAGCAGCCTTTAGCTCAAGTTTCAGTTCATTGTATAATGTAAATAACATATGTTAGTGAAGTAATAAAACAGGTAACTTTAGGACATGCTATTCTCTGTAAAGCAAACCCTCATTTTGTTTTGTCAAAAGTTTAGAAAAAAAAAACATGCAGGAGATGACAAATCATCCCTGTATTCATCAAACACAGCCAATCCATCAGACACAGTCTTGCCTCTCAAATAAACAGAGAACACTTACGACATGTGYCACTTTCTCTCTGTGCTGTGATCCATGATATGATGGAAGCACTCATATATCCTGGACAATGGACAATCAATCTTTAGAGCTGTGAAAACAAAGAGAGATGGAAGCTTCTTGTTTGCTGTTTGTCTTTTCCACATTTAAGAAACACTATCCATCCCTCTGCCAATTCATCATGCTTTTCCCCTTAAGAAACTACCAACTGA
Organism: Austrofundulus limnaeus; assembly: GCF_001266775.1. Taxonomy (NCBI): domain Eukaryota; kingdom Metazoa; phylum Chordata; class Actinopteri; order Cyprinodontiformes; family Rivulidae; genus Austrofundulus; species Austrofundulus limnaeus. The sequence goes on along the minus strand of NW_013952408.1, from coordinate 5,406,048 downwards.
TGTTTATCAAATGGTATAGATTCTCCAAGCATTACCTGAACATTAGAAAGATTGAAAACATGTGCAGAGATGCAAGTCACTCTCCACACTCCCCTCTCCATTTCCACTCATCAATAACAGCCAGCAGAAGGGGTCCTCTTTCAGCCAATCATTGACAGGTGTTTGAAAGACCTTTAAAAGCAAACTGAAGATCCCCCCGCCCTTTTTTTCTCCAAATGTGCTTGAATCCACTTGCACAAAACATRCGCAAGGACACACTGACAGACTCGCACAGTGACCTTGTCAGGAGTGATAACCATCATGTGAAGAGAGCAGCGCACATCAACCTTACAGTTCCTTCTCGGGTTTGCCAAGTAGACATATCAAGTGGATTGCAAAAAATACTAAATGAACAGAAGGTACTGGCAGTTTAGTAGGCATGAAAGCTAATGTTGGGGGCAAAAATAGTTTCTTTGTAAAACCTTGAAAATAAAGTAAAAATATCTGGCAGCAGATGCACTGCTGAGATTTTATTGAAAAGATGTTACAGTGAAGGAAGTCATCTCTTCGATGCACTGTTTGCACAAAAAGAATGAAATCAAATGACTCTTGCATTTGTTAGTAATTGAAAAATGGGTAAAACATATGTCTTGCTGTTATATTAGGCAAAATAAAATGTGAGCACAAGTACGAATCAGGAGTCATGAATACCATCTGTCTCACACATCAAGGCAAAGCTTTTGAAGATATGCAAATACAGAAACAGCGTTCCCCCATCGTCCTAACCTGTTCAGTGTTTTCTAATGAAGGGGAGACTAGCCTTGGCATGAATAACAAAAGCCTGGGAGATTGTCACACTACAACACACCCATGTATGACTTTTGCTTAGCCAGATGCTTTTGTCTGGGATGCTGCTTTGCAATTTGTGCTACACAGTCAGTGTTGTCATTTACACAGGTTGGAACATGATTTATCCCTCTTAAAAGAGGTTGTGAGAAACTCTGTGATGTGATTCATTCAATCCTAAGCACTCTTAAGGCTGAAATGATGCTCTTACGCAAAAAAGAAAAAAAAACCACTGTGTTTGTTGACATTCACTGTACTGCAGAAAGGTAAAAACTCACTAAAAGATCTCCCAGACCTCCCTGATGACAGAAAGGATTTAACAGTCCGACTTTGATCCGTAAATAATAATCTGAGATTTCCCATAGACACATGAGCCAGAGCAATTAAATAGCCATCAAATTATACACTTGTCATGTTATACCAAGGTTGTGCTAGTTCATTTTGATTAAATAAATGGACGGTGTGTGACGGATAACATCTGCGTTGGGCATCATGACTGAAGGCAATGTTTTTGTGGTCAACCACGTAGAAAACAAAACTATGTTTACTGCTTGTTAAGCACTTTTGCAGCACTTTGTATTGTGCTGTTTGAAACCTGAATGTTGGCACAACTTTGAATAATCCTACTGTATGCAAATTTCACTGTGCTGCACATCACAGGTTTACAAATGAACTTGCAAAGATAGAGTTGGAAGCCAAGAGATTCTATTAAATTATATGTGATGATTTGTACAACATATACACCCCCGTACCTCACACGTTCCCTGTGTAGTTAAGCCGCTACAAATGATCCTCCCTTTACAGAATGTCTTGTAGAGCTCTGAAGCTGCACTGTGCTGCTACAATCACATAGTGATTTTAGGGATCTGAAAGCCCAGCTTTCTTTTTTTATACATCTAATTTAGATTAACCTACTTCTTTTTTTTCTCTTTGTCAAGGATGTGTCTTTTGATATGAACTGAACCGCCCTTAAAGCCGATGTGACACAGATGTAAAACACCCAGAAAACTGCTGTACAATTACATTCAGCTTGACTTAGTGGGAACGTTTATCATGTTGACATGTCATCAGCACACTGCTACATGGCCACAGTAGGGGGAGAAAAAAACTGAGCACATCTGTTCATTCAGCTCCACATCCTGCTTTACCTTATTTAAAATTACCTGACTGCATACCATATGTGTATAGTTGCATTCAAACACTTTATTTTCCCAGCTCTAGAAATGGACTGACTCCGCCCAGACATCGTATGTCAAGCTGCCGAGTGGGTCTCTAACGGTGCGTGAAGCTCGGATCAAAGGCGTGCCGCTTTAAATGCTCAACCTTGGGTAAAAAAAAGGCAGGGAGGGGACAGACTTCATATAAACAGAAGGGAGATGGAAAGAAACAATTAGAAGGGCTGCAAGTTCTTTGACACTCAATACGTCCCAGTTCAGAATAGGGATAAGGGGTGAGAGACTCAGACTGCAGTACTAACCAGCCAAAGCAGGACACCTTTTGTAAATGCTGACAGGGAAAATAGGATCTGATTACATCTTTATCACAGTCTGTAATGCAGGCATGGCCAAGGCCATGCTGCCCCCCTCCTTCATACAAGTGTCTTCATGTTTTCTCACTTGAACTGTCTTTTTTGAYCCTGGCTGGTTTATTGAACACGTTCTCACTCCCGACTCGTCAACATATTAACACTTCGTCAGGGACGGTCTAAGTCCAATTTTGACGCGTCGGGTACCCCCCTCGAGTCAGTCCTTGCTGCCTGTGACTTTTCCGGGTTGCGCCACTTAGGGGTCTTTGGGTTGGGGGTCTGAGGTTAATATGAGGGATCAGGATTAATGGTTAATTTTAGGTACTGAGGTCGGGGATAGGCTGTATATGGCTAATATAGGTTAAATTTAGGGTCTGGGATGGTTAGTTCTAACGCATTCTCTACATTTTCAAAAATGGTCAATATGAGGGATCAGGGTTAATGGTTAATTTTAGGTACTGGGGTCARGGATAGGCTGTTATGATCAGTGTCTGTGCTTATGATTTATTCTAAGTTTTCTGTCTTGTCTTCCTGTTTTCTTCCTCCTGTCTGCCTTTGCTTCAGCCCCACACACTCACACCTGATCCTCATGTTTCTCCCCCAGGTGTTTCTTGTGTTAGCTCATTAGTTCTCCTTTATATTCTGTTCTTTGTCTCCAGTCTGTGTCAGATCTTTGTTTCCTGTTTTATGCTCAAGTTCTTGTCTCAAGCCTTAGTCAAGTCTATTAGTTTGGTTTGCTGCCACACCAGCCTCTTGTTTTCATTTAAGTAGATTTTGCTAAACTCGCTCGGTCTTGCATTCTGGGCTTCTACCAGCTAAGTAATTCATTACAGTATAGGGCTAATAGAAATCAAATTTCGGGTCTGGGATGGTTAGTTTCACGCATTTCCAACTCTTTAAAAAATATTACAACGCGCTCGTCCTCTTCAGCCTAATCTCGTAAAGAACTGACGCGCGGGGGGTACCGACGCAGACARCTACCTGACCAAACGTCAATATGTTGACGAGTCGAGAGTGAGAATGGGATGGTTTATTTGTTATGACAAAATTCTCATAACTAATTCTTGATTAATTTCTCAAAGTCTAAAAAAGTTGCTTTTGGAATTTTCCTTTGGGAGTTTTAGCTGTCAAAATCTTATGTAGAACATTCATGTTTATATATTATGCATGGCAACTAAACACAATTTACTAATCTCACTTATTCTTTTCCCAGAAAAGAGGGCATTATTGTTGCCAGACAAAATGTAACTAATCATACTAACAAAATGTCATGATTCTGGAATTTTTGTTTGTGTTTTCTTTTTCTTTTATTAGTCATACTTTTCCTTGTTAAACTGAAGATTGTTCCGAGAACAGTATGTTTCAGCTGGCTTAGTTTCCTCTGTGTCACTGATTGTTGCTTAACTCATATCACTGGTCTCTGCTCATTACTTATCTGCTAATTAGTCCAGCTGCTATCACTCAGTAATCGCTCATCCCAGCATTTTTCTACTCCAGGTTTTCTCTGTCTTTTTTGTTGTGCAGTTTATAAGCTCTGTGTCCTGCTAACTGTTCCTTAAGTGCTACATAGTTCTTTCCTTTTCTGTTTTATAAGTGTTTGCTGCTTCATCAGTTTTGTTTTATTTATTTTTCTCCTAATAAAATTCTAATTTCTGCTTTATTTTGAGTCTGCAGCTTGAGTACCACAACAACATGACACAAGAATACGCAAACTTACAGCACCATGTAATCTTTTGCAAAGCACTTTTTATAGGTTGTTTTAGGAAAATGAATACAAAACAAATCACAAACTCAACAAAAATGGACAGGTACTCTGAAATGCATGAACAGTAAAGAGCTGGATTTGCTTAAGGGTTAGCAATCAGAACCTCCAGCCTCCTAATTAGCACACATAAGATTGAAAACATGATACAAGCCTCTCCCACACTCCATCTTTCTCCCTTTCTCTCTCTGGCCTTCATCAGCTTGGCTCTCTTACACAAATGAATCCTGATCCTTTCCCTCCAGCTTTCCTTGGAAAAAAAAACTATAGTGTTGTGGGAAACTGTATGGATTGTTGCAGCATCTCTGTTTGGTTCAATTTGTTGTAGCTGGTTTGTGCTTTTAATTTAGGTGCATGATCCAAATGTAGTTATTGAACAACAGGATATTATTTGGTTTCAACAGTTTTCCCATCAAAATGAATCTGCTTGGTTATGTAGGGAAAGTATTTCAAGCTGTAATGTGATACATTTTTAGACATTGCAATTTAAATAGCAAACACCATAGTCTAATTTCCTCAGCCTTAATTCCTCTTACTGAAATGCCTTTCTCACTCGGTCAACTTTTCTGCCGTACTGCATGGAGCCAGGCTAGTGGATCGAGATACTGTCCYCTTATTTCCTATTACCCTCTGTGCTTCAAATCAATACTTAATTACCTCCACGAATGATCATCTTGTCCAGCTAGAGAAGTGGACAGCACAGGGCAGGTTGAAATTTGCCTGGCAGAGGAATTCAGTGTTACACAGGGTGAAAGCTGTCCTCCCACTACTGCTACTTAYTGGCCCATCAGTGTCTCTCCCAGAAGCTGGCATTCCGTTTTGCACTATGCAGGCACTTCATTTCATTTCTTTTTCTTTTTCTTTTTTTTCTTTTTTTTTGGGAGGGGACTTTTCATTTCTCAAGCTAACACAGCCACACACACAGAAACACTAGTATTCATGCACAATTTCTCTGCTACTCTCTTGCTAAAAGACCAGTGTTTAATAAGAGATTACATTTATGGTGAGGAGAAGGGCAGGCGGGTGGTGAAATATGTCCACATGTCCTGAACCTGGAAGAGGTGCTGGTACTTAGTCATTAATAATGGGACAGCCCCATGGCCCTGGTCCTTAGCTCTCCATCTCTCCTCATTTCCTTTCTACACATCAAATCTCCCCATGAATTAAGGCTGTGCATTAAAGTTCATGCACATTCATGCCTGTGTGTGTGTGTGTGTGTGTGTGTGTGTGTGTGTGTGTGTGTGTGTGTGTGTGTGTGT
>NW_013952408.1:5394197-5400242 GCF_001266775.1 Austrofundulus limnaeus | reverse complement strand
CCAATATATATATGTGTGTGTGTGTGTGTGTGTGTGTGTGTGTGTGTGTGTGTGTGTGTGTGTGTGTGTGTGTGTGTGGGTGCATTGCATGCGCTTGTCAGTCCCTGTGAGAAACAGCCTGTGGAGGAGGAGGCTTTTATTTAATCAGAAGTGGAACAGCTTCCACCACCAACCATTCGTAATTTTAGCCCTATTAACGCTCTGCTTTTAATTCCTCTGAGCATTGGAGACACAGCCTTCTCTGAGCTGCTAATTCACTTTGCATGCAAAAATTACTTGAGTTTCTCTCTGAATAGTGGAAGCTTTATAAATTGTACATTATAACTTGAAAGACAAATAAGTTAGTTAAAATATAAAAGGAAAAAAAAAACAATGTGCAGTTATCAAATGTGCGCAGTGAGCTAAAACTAATATCGGATAAAAAAACTTTTAAAGTTTACTACATATTGAAAATGGAAAACTGCACCACAATGTTTGACTTTTTTATATATCTTGTACTAAATTTCAGCTCTTAAAAGTTATATTCAAATAATATTAGCCCATTTCGTGGAAAAAATGTATTTAAACAATTATAAATGAACCTCTTTGTTTGGATAATCCCGCAACCCCAAACGGGTTTTCACCCTCTTCCTGTTTCTGTTGCACCTATTACTTTTTTTTTCAGAACAGGCTCATGTTTCACTTTTTCTCCCTTGCAATGYTCCCAGCAATGCTTCAAAGATGCATCTGTTTTTAACCAGCAAAATGTAGAGGGGAAGCAGTGAGGATGGGAGGGAAGTTAAGAAAAAAAATGGAGAGAAGTTTGGGGTGAAAAAAACGAAAAAGACCCAATTATTTTTAGACACAAAGCTTTGGGGACAAGGTTGGAGACTTTGCAACTGCTTACTGGTTTAATAATAATAAAAAGGAACAATCTGGCTAAAATATTTTGTTAGCATGCTAAAATACATTAGGTTTAGAGGGTCTTGTGGGCCTGGACTGGTCAGAACTGGTGATGGGAGTCTACAAAAGCTAAAGGTACCACAAGTGAAGGGCAGGTGGTGGAAACATTAGAAACCTCAGGAGCCAGACTGTGTGAATAGTGGAAAATAACACTCAATAATCAATTATTTTCTTGTTCTCACCTCTCAGTTCAACAAATATTGTAGAAACTCTGTTTTCCTGCTGATGTGAAGAACTGTAGCCCAATCAGTAAGACAGGTGATAATGGAGAACAAAAAAATAAATAAAAAAGCTTTGGAGGCAGAAAAAGAAAGAGGAAAAGCACATTTTTCACACCACCATCCTTGAGTAGTGGGGTCAGCTGGGTCACTGCAGCCAATCAATGACTAACATTACTATTTTCCTCTAGGTGTGGCTCGGAAGGCTATCTCTTAGTTTCTACTCCTGCACATTTCAAGCCTTGCTAGACTGTATCTTTCCCAATGTATGTGTGTGTCTGTGTGCATGTGTGTGTTTATCCATGATGTCTTTGCAAGACTTGATAAAACTGGCTTTTCCAGCAAACCGAGAGCAAACACAGTTAGAGGTTGAACTGTGTCCCGGGCATATGTAGCTGCTTCCACTCCCGTGTTCTAATATGTTACGTACGTCGCTGATGCAGTGTGTCTGCTTATCCCTCAGATTGGACGGATAAGGCCTTAGCACTCGTCCCCCAGTCTGCCACCTGCACTGATAAGAGCTGAGCACGAAGCGAAACAGGTGGAACCTAACGCTGCTGATAGCATCTACGCGGCAAATCTCTGGACATAAGAATGTGAAGAAGACACAGGCAACAGCACAAGATACCTGCGCAGAAAATCCAAGCCTTGAATTAAACACACTGAGAAAATACCAATACACACAAACAAATGTATTCATATATAGAACACAGTTATATTTGTTGATTGTTTTTTTCCACTTCACTTTCATACTACTTGCTTTCAAGCTGGGAAGGGGAGGGGAGAGGTTCAAAAAAAGTGCACATGCACATGCTCCCAGCCTGCATCCACCATCTGGCCCTCCCAAGGCTCAGATGTCTCTGGGGTAAGGTGAGCTGTGAGGGGGACTCCATGTGTGTTTATATATTACATGCGTGGGTGTGTTTGCCTGTGCGTAATTGAGGAAAAAAATAAATAAACGAAAGCAAATAAAAAAAGGTGAGAGAAAGGAGATCATATGAGCCATGAGAAAACGTGTAACAAACACTTAGCTACTCAATGATAACTCATTGTGATGGAAAGAGCTGAACCGACCGCAAGTCGATGCCTTTTTCTTTTTATTTCCTTGCATAAAAAAGGGCAAAAAGAACATGTGACATATTTTCAACATGGAAGGCACATTCACATGTGGCAAGAGTTTGCACTATAGGGTCATGATAGGTGAGTAGGCTGCCTAAGTGCACCTTTACACCGAACACATTTTTTCACTCTGTGTAAAAATAAAGTCCCCGTTATGAGAGGAGGAGGGCATGTCAACTAGCTCAGCCAGCCATAATCGTTTTAGCACCACACTGACAACACACGAACACTTATTGTAGCACAGAACAAGTAAAGAATTCGACTTCAGGTGCTCCCTGGTCAGCAGTAGGGCCTGTGGCCAAATAGACTCATGTGAGCACTCAACACGTAATTCTTTGTGTCTTCTCAGCCTCGCTCTGTTTAGCCACAGGCCCATGTTGTGCCGGTGTTTTCCATTTTTATTTCTAAATGTCTCCCCTTCGTCTAACAACTTGAAATGAGAAAGCACGAGGAAAGGAGCAACTTTTGCGTTCGCCTACAAAAGAGACTCACCAGGATTCTTTTAACATGGTCGTCTCCTCTYTAGAGCTGCTGAGCTCACGCATCTAACACATTGGGGAGAATTCTTAACACTACACCAGCCTCACAGGGCAATTCTACATTTGCGCAACCTCAAATGGCACCGCAACAATAAAGTGAGAGAAAAAACTGAGAAGAAATGTTAGACCATTCTGAGAAACTGCAGCTTGGTACCCTAAGTGATGCATTACTTTGTAAAGAAAGGTTATAGTTAAGCCTGGTTTTCAGGAATATTGTAGAAAAATGCAGTTCTGTTTATCTAGTCGTGTGCCCAAGACAATAATTTTTAACATGTAAAAGAAGCAAAGCAATACCCACTAATAACTGGTAAGTGCTACACACTTCTGTTAAAAAAGAAACATAGATATGGTCTCTATGATAAACACAGCCATTAGATTAACTCTACTGAAACTAAAAGAAGTGTTCCAGCCTTCGGTTTTGTTGAAAACACAGTTTGAAGCCCTGAGTTTATCWCATAGCTCCTTTCAGCATGAGTTTGAAGAGGGAGACGTGACGTAAAAAATAATATTTATAAAGCACTGATCATGACATTAAGGYATAATTTGAAGGGGTTGCAGTAATCCAACATCAACAAAGGCATTGTATAAAAAATACTCCCACACTGAAAACAGCATGAAGACATTTGGTAAAATCTTGCCAAACCCAATATTTTTTGAATTTTTGCCTCTAATTTTCTGTGAAGTTAAAGAAAAACAAAAAAAAAACTTTTTTTGTGAAATATCTGATCCAACATTTCTTTCTATGGGGACTGCTTTTGTCAAACAAAACCCTGTAACAGTGATTTGTCAAAAACAAAACAAAATAASATAAAACAAAACAMAACTGTAWATCTGGCACATGTTCAGATTGTGATCTTACACATTCTGTGAAACTGTAAGAGAAGCAGCAACACGTTGCCACTGAAGGAACAGTAGTTGTTTTGACACTTCTGCTTCATTCTTTGAATGAATTCAGAAGTTACCACATGCCACTCATTACTTAAGCAAATAAACTTTAACAGTACGCAAACATTTGTTGAAATTCCACAGTTTTGTTTAGAAAAACATCTTAAAACCCATCACCACGTCTGTAAAGTAAGTCTGAGCATGCAGACCAGGTTCAGGAGAATACCCCAAGTGCTGAATTTAACATCTCGCTCAAGGTTTTCGCCTTAAAACCTTGTCAAAACATCACTAATTAACAAGGCTCACAAATGAGCTATTCTATATTTCCTTTTTTTTCAACTCAGGATTATGATGTTTTATTTCACTTTTAAAGAAAAAACACCTCTTCATTGCTACATATAGGCACACAGTTCAGGCATGACTGACTTATTGTCATCCAGTTCATTTCGAATGCCAGTGATGTTTTGCACCGGAGAAGCATGGCTAAGGTACTTATTTTGCGTCGGATAACGGAAACAACATATATTTAAAATTCTGCATGCACTATTCTGGTTGAGTCTATTCATTTGTAAAACTTGYGTGCAGTACTTCAACTGAAACTAACCGACCTTCCCTCTTCCGTCTCTCTCATCATTTCATCTCCCTCTGTCCCTGTCGATGTGCGACCACAGTTTAATCTGCCCCCCAAATTCCTCCTCCCTCCACCGCGCAGTTCCAGGCCGTTAAATTAGTGGGTTTATCTAAGCCTAATTGGTTTAAGGGCAAACAGAAATAAGCAATGGCTCTCCAAGTAGAGAAGAATTACTGCTGCTGTTGGCRAGAACGATCCGTGGGCCACAGAGATGGCTGAGAGGGAGGCAAGAGAGTGGAATGGAGAAGATTAGAGCATAAAACTGTGGAAGATAGAGTAGGGCCGGGAAATGAAGAAAAAAGGGGAAGCGCAGAAGAAAGTGGTAAGGTGAAAAAGACAAGGAGAAATAGCGAGAGAAAACAAACAGGGTTGAAAAGAAGCACCGCATATGCTTTTTTCTCCTGTTATGTCATGCATATCCCTGTTTTCAATCTCTTCTCTGTTAGCTTTCTACTTTGGGTCTGACTTGCCGCTCTTCAATAATTTGTTTGCAAAATGCACATCAGGCCATGTGTGTAATATAGCGTTTGTGTGTGCGCTGCTACGCCTGAAGTAGAAACTTGAACCGTTTGTTCGACGCAGTATACGCTCAGACAAATAAACACACATTTTCACAGACCACTGCATGCAAAAAATAATAACATTATTTTCCTGCTACACTCAACTGCTTTCCACCTGTCTATTTAAGAGCATGTTTGTTTGTGTGGGAACTGAGAGGCCAAATTAAATCAATCAGTCATTTCAACCAGATGGTCAGCTTATGCCTTCAACCCTACAAAGGATACCCATATGCAAACAGACAGTTCCGTGTTACTTTGTGACTGCCATCTGATTTCTACTTGTAATTGAATTAACTGTGACGGGATAGGCGGGAATATGTTGCTCAGTGGATTCACTTTCCCTCTCGCACACCGGAGTTAAAGAGAGAGAAGAAACAGCAACAGATTGGAGTTTAGATCAGTGCAGATTTTAACCTTCCCATGGGGTAACCTCCTTTCAATTAGCAACCCAAACAAGAAAATCACTTTCATCTTTGTTACTGAGGTAACCCAGGGGCCATCGCCGTGCCCAGCATCTGCTTCATTCCCATCTCATCTTTTTAAAGCTAAAATCCTACACACACACGCACACATAAACAAATCATTTCCCTTTCTTTCCTTACAGGAAAATTTAATTCCCCACCTCATTCACCACTCATCTCTCGTCTGTTTTCTGCCATTTCATACAGAGTAAACATTTGAACCTCAAAATATCCCTCTCGCAGAGGTAGCAATTTGGTCCTTGGTTTGGTTTTCACGTTGCATCACGTAAAAATCGGATGAGCACAAACAAGCAAACAAAATAGCCACTGCCAAATTACAGAGCAGAGTCAGACCTGGGAACAGACTTGTAAATGATTAAAGAGAAAACCTACATGAGTGGAAATAACATTGTAATTGTGCTCTTCATTTACTCATTTATAAGAGCGGATACAGACAGCCACGGGGAAGCTGCCGAGTTCCTGTCTATGTTTTATTAGAGAGGGTGGGTTAGAATACGTGGAAGAGGACACTACATAAGCACGAGCAGAGCCAAAAGATACTGACTGAGGCTTACAGCCCAGTGTCCGCTCCCCAAGGTCCCACAGCGGAAATGAAAACCTTGTTTGACTGGAAGATAGTGGTTCACAGCTTGTCCAGGTGAGTGGTTTTCAAGATGAAAAAAAAAAAAA
>NW_013952408.1:5390003-5393571 GCF_001266775.1 Austrofundulus limnaeus | reverse complement strand
GGTCTTGGGTGTGGGGAGACGGGGGTGAGGGGGACTCGATCGCGTGCTCACCGCCTCATTAGGATGGCCGGGGCCAATCAACGACTGGGAGCTGAAACTCACTAGCCAATGGCACAACCCACCGCCCCGCCCACCTGGCATTGTCAAAACACAAAACTTTTCCTTGACCTATTTGAAGCGGCGTCCGCCGCAAAGAAGGGGGATGAYGCCACCAGTCGGCTCACAGCTGCTACTGCAGTTTAAAGCAACCATGACCTCCCAAAAAAATCCCAGTCTCAGGGGAGGCAATCTGAACAGCTGGGGGCATTTATTCTTTGGGTCTTTGGTGCTAAATAACATTACCAAACAGTTTGGAAAGTATATGTACATATATTTAACTTCTGTAATGTCTTTACAGATCACAATGCTTTGAATCTGAGCATTTGTTTAACATTTTTACAAACACTGATATTTAAGCAAAGTCTTGGAATATGTTGGAGGAAGCGTTGCCAAGTCCAAACCTCATTTTTGTTCAAATGTTCTCCTAAGCTTTGACAAATTCAGCTTCACATCCTAATGATATTAACCAGGTGCAGTGCATCAGCCCTGTCCTTTGGTCCCTCTCTTGACCCCTTTGTGTGGGTGTGCTACAACAGATGGTATGTACAATGATTTTTTTTTATTTTGGTATAGTATTTTTTCCCCTGCAGGGGCACAGAGGACCAGAGTCTGCTTCASAGGAGGAAGGAGGGCTGTTCCTGCATTGTAGCCCAGAACCAAACACCTGTCTTGAGCTAGATATGTCCCACAAAGTCCCTGGAGCTGCAGAACTGGGATGGAGCTGTTAATCTTCAACCTGAATAGGTCTGGTTTTACCCCGAGCCACTGGATGACCTAATACTTCAACACGGTCCATTTGCAGAACACTGGCCCAGTTACTTTTCACCTGTTTAATTAATTTATTTTTATTATCATTAATTCRGACTCTTTGCAGTAGTCATTTTGGTTAAACCTTGAAAATAACAGTGCTCTAATGGGAGATGTCACACTCAAGAGTATGTGTTGTGAATGACTCCCAGCTATTAACACATCACATTTTAGCCCAACCACTTTTTACCTGAGTAAAGCTCTTTGTGTTTATGGTGGTTCAGCTGCAGCTACCACCGTGACTTGGATTGACTTCAAATGTTACTTTAGTTGTACATGTAGGGTATATTAATCATTTCTGAAAGTTTCATTAAAATGCTGAGTGGTTTATCATGGGATACTTTGTGAACAGACATAGAAAGGTCATAATAAAGTTTTAGGCTATAATATATAGTATTTAGCATATGTGTTGGGAATGACTCTCAGCTACAACAACACATTTTAGCACAGGCACAGTATCTGAACATTAGCCATCATGTTTCCTAAGGTTGGTTTGCTGTCACAGACAACTTAAAATGCACTGCTTTATTCAACTTCATTATTTCCTTTTAAGTGTTTCATTAAAACCTGTTCAGTGATTCGTGAGATTTGTTTTAGTGGTACAAACAAAAGCACAGACAAAACTGTTATTTATTTGTCTTTGCTTTTGGAAGTGGGAAAAAAGCAGGAGGCAAAACTAGCTGTAAGTTGAAATCTGAAAAAAAAAATACAAGATTTTGTTTGAGAAGRTTTGAGAAAACTGAGGCAATTCAAAAACCTTGTTTTATCCTCAAAACTACTTTAAGGCTCTGAAGAGCTATATATTTTTTATTTCCTCTGCAGCCAAATCTAGACAATTTCAACCTCCACAGAGCAGTTATATAAGGGGAAAAATGACATCACAACATTCTCCATCAGAGAAASAGTTTAGAAAACAAATCTTACAAAGTAATCAACTTCAAGTATCCACATTAATATTTTTGAACATATAGTATATTTGCATTAAATAGTTTCGATTAGTTTGTTCTGCATTTGTTGTTTTGTCATGGTACATTTCAAAGGTGGTGGGGAAAAATAATTCTACAAAATGCTAGCAAATCTTGGAAGCAAATATTGCACCATTTATTTAAAAAAAAAATCCAAAGCACACATTCAAAGTATTTATCATAGTCTTCATGGTCCATTAACCTAGTTAAATGTAAAAAAAAAATAAAAATAAAAAACTTTTTCAGTAAATGCAAAAACATGACAATCCCAGAAAATATTAACTGAAAAATTCCAATCTATAAACTGGAATTTACGCCCCTTTTATTTTCAATATGTTCTTGTTGTTGTTGASAAGAAAACTAAAATGTGGTAAAGTTAGACAAATGATATTGAACCTAAGGGCTTGAGTATATTGAGTCATTACTTATTCAGTTGTAAACAAAAAGAAAAAGAAATGAATGATGACCAGATTTCCCACATTATTTTAATATGGCACTAAAGTTTGTGAACATTAAAAATGATCAAAATTTGATTTAAATATGTACAACTGGTTTCCCATTGGCCCTAAATCATGTTGACCGTGTCTCTCTCTCGTGTCCCGTTGTGCTTCAGCGACTAACCTTTGCGATGACAGAAATCAAACACAGTGTAAATTAAGGATGGCTCACACATAATAAGTGGTTGCTCCAGTTGTGGCAAAACAAATGAACTGGGGCAGACACAAGGCTTCAGGAGCACCAGGCAGCAGTTGTGAACCTGGGAAAGCAGTAGATGAGAGCATTTGTCATTTTTAATGGTGTGGTGAGGAGTGGTACAAAAGTGAGGCATTGCATGGCACAGCGCAGCATGGCCCCTGGTGCTGGCTGGTTTGTTGRCCGCTCGTAGCCACCTAGTCCTATTTTTCACCCACCAGTCATTGTCACGCACGCCGCCACGGGTCATCTCCGCGGAAGGCCTGTAGGAGAAAACTGCCTCTGTTTGCTGTCCACACCCTGGGGAGAAGGAAGGAAGGAAGAGTRTGAGGCAAGCTGGGAACAATAGTGCTACGGCTGTAGCACATCCTCCCTCACAAAGCACACACAAAGCCACACACTCAGACGGACAAACAATGACAAATGATTTGTTTGCAGTCATTCACCAACACAGCACTCTGAAAATGATCCGCATAAATCTGCACAGGCACTTACCTACTTCAGCTCAAGAGCTTCCACCAAATACCAACACTGAGCCCAAACACACGGCAGAGAGSCTCTTCTCCTCACCATGGTCTTCTTCATTCTGTGTGGTTAAACCTGGCGGTGCAGCAGTCTACCTCTATTTTTGTTTCTCTCTGTCAGGTCCAGATTCATGATGTGATAAAAAGGATAACCTTAAACATGTACATTTCTTGGATCAGTTCATATCACATGCCACTTTTCATGCCATATAGTTTTCAACCAATAAAATCGTAATAAAAATTATGCATTAATTAAAATGTGGCCACAGCTGCCCTGGGGAAGACTGACAGAAGCGGGGCTGCCAAACTGCTCCACCTCTGACCCTCTGACCACCATCAGTAGGCAAGGCGGGTGAACTGTCTTGCCCGTGGACACAATGACTGAGACAGCTGGAACAGGGATTGAACCAGCAACCCACTAGTTACAGGACATTTCCCCCAACCACTTTGCCACAGTAAAAAAAATGAAATGATATATAT
>NW_013952408.1:5384257-5389774 GCF_001266775.1 Austrofundulus limnaeus | reverse complement strand
GAGTTGCTGTTTGCTGTTTTAAACCTTGAAAATAATGTGCAAAATCTACTGTAATGCAATATTGTAAGATGGGTTGTGGAGCACTTTCAAACTTTAGCACAAAATCTGTAAAACTGACATTTTTTGGGGGTGTTTTCTGAAGTCAGCTGCGAGTGGTGGCCACTTTGAATACGATTAGGCCCAGAAGGTAATACATGTAGCAAGTTTGATTTTAACCTGAACGTTTTATTAAAATCTGTCCAGTGGTTCATAAATTATTTAGGAAACGTAGTTAACTCCAGGTAATTCACTGTCCTCTGTCACTCATGGCTGAGTATGGACGATAACTTTCTGTGTGGGAATAGAGTCCAACACAGTGACGACAGACCATGCCACACTGTGAACAGGAGCCTGCACTGACTCCAGAAAAGGTCAAAGTTGCTTAGCTGGCTCGACGCTGGCTTCTTTCACTTGACTCTTCTTCCTGTTGGTGTTCTACCATGGCGAATGCATCATTGATGTGATGCTAGCAGATTTTTCTGTTTTTTTTTTATTTTTTTTCACAGATTCCTAGGCGGAGAGGGGAATGTTGCACGATGACAGATGACACAGTCTTTGTGTGTAAGCTTTGGATGGCCAACTCTTCCCTTGCCATTCTGGAGCTCTCCATAGAAGACAGCTTTTGGCAGTCTTGCATCAACCATTCAAATGACATGAACAGTCCACCTTAACTGACTCTCAGTAGTGCATATACACTGGGGATGTTAGCACGCTTTCTAACTTGGAGACTTTATCTTATTAGTTAATCTTGCGGAGCTAGCAAAAATCTGACACCTGTGATCACTGTAAACAGTATATGTGCTGACGTTACAGTATGTATGTTTCAGCTAAGCAGAGCAGTCATGATAGCACATTCCAGGTCAGTAATGGTAAAATATTTAACAAAGATACTGTGCAATCAGTTAGTGTTAATTTTATAGGTTGGGGATCTGTCTCAGCTATTAACACACCAAACATTAGGTCAATATATGCAAAACTGACAAAGTTACAGTCCTTTTATATTTTTTAAAGATTGCATACATATGTACATGCATCCATACATACATAAAAAAACATTATATTCTATATTAATTGATTCAGACAATAAATTACATGATGGTGTGCATTATGTTTTGCTTATGTCCAACATGTTAGAAGCAACAATACACAGCAGGGATTCAGTCAGTCAGGTCTTTTATGTTGACAGCTGTTCTTTGAAATACCCTGGAACACACTCCTCATTTAAATATGCAGCACAGCAGCRAAAAAGTGAAGCATAATAGATGACAACCAGGCATAGGCACTAAAGAAGGGGTGGTTGATTTTAATGGCAAATGAGAAAGGCAGAAACAGGCAGAGAAAAAGGAGATTTTCACGGACACAATGGAAGCTCGGGGAAAGTCTGGTGATGAAAATGTAATGCCTGAGTCAATATGGAGGCAGTGCGAGGACCCAGGTGACAGAGAGGTGCAGTGCTACGTGCACCCCGAGGTGCCGACTGAGTATCAGGTCAAGCTTTAGCTCCATCCATTTTTAGAGCTCTGTGCATTGGCCATTGACAATTTAAATATGAAGTGAGGGTTGAATGCAGATGTGCTCAGGACCTGCATTGCCCAAATAAAGAGTCAAGACTCTCTAGTAAGCCCCAAACATAGCTGGACTTTCTGGGTCACGGCTCCAGGGAAGAACTGGGTAAAAGGTTCATTATACAGGATACATGGAGTTGAGATGCATTTAAAAAAATGGCCACATCAAAGGTCAAGTTAGCTCATAGTTATGGTAAAGTACTAACAAATTAGTTCTCCTGCAGTGGAATAAAAATGTGCAGAGGATATGAATAAAAAAATAGATTCCCATACAAAAAGTTTGTCTGAAAATTCCTGTAAGAAAAGGAAGGATTTGTTTCTTCTAAGTTTAAAAAGTGACTTTCTAAAATGACAGTAGGTCAGACTGGGAGACGTGGCAGGTTCTAAATAAAGCACTCTCATTAATCTGCCACTGATGCTGAAAGTGATGGTACCTGTGTCTTGTTCTCAGCACAGTCACTTCAGAGGTATTAACTTCACTTATACAACACATAGACACACAAAATAACAAAAAAAATAAAAAATAAAAAAAAACACCTGCAGACTGGCACAAATATATATACTCACACCTGCAAACACAATACATTCCTGTTTTGGGCAAAACTATTAAAAAAAAGGGATTGCACTTTATCTCACCTTGAAGATACTTGCGATCAWACTTTTATTTAAGAAAAGTTGCAGTTTAAATAAAAGGGTTTATGTTACACAATTACATTAAAGATTCTATATTTAAATACTATTAATCCAGATAGAACAATGAGAAGGATTTGTCACAGATGTGGTTGATAAAATGTGCTATTGTTTCTACTATCCATGTTTTAACACCTTTCTCTAGTGTTAAACCTCTGCCTATTCATGCATCAACAGTTGAACATCCTTTAAAATAGATTCCTTGGCAAACAAACATATTTGACACAGGCTAATTTTTTWAAATGTTTAATATGCCAGTGTGAGTCCATCTGAGAGCCTTAGAAAGTTGTGTTTTGGTCACAGAAGTGGTGAACTTCTTAATGAGAGAGAGAAAAAAAAACTTGGCTGACGGCTCATCACTTTATGTCAACTTCCAGTGCCAGCCCATCCCAGTCAAGTTGTTTGGCTCATGGGGACATTATCAAAATGCAGCCCCTTGTCTCCTCCAACCTGTTTTTTCTCCCCTCCCTGGCCTGTGACAGATAGCTGAGTGCAATCTATCAACCTCAGTCCACCTAAGTCAGGGCCAGCGCTTTGTTAAAGCCACGTTAGGACAGAACACTCACACTGCGGCGCTCATTCCTTAGTCTGTCACACTAAATGGGATAAACATCTGGTGGAGGAGGGAGAGAGAAACCGAGGTGAAATCAATCTGCCCTCTGTTCACCAGGCTCTGATCCCCCATCACAGGCTGACCTCTGCAACAAATGAAACGCCTGTGCTGCATTTGAATACAAACACTAGAGTGCTTTGGTCTGGTGTAGAGCAGTGGATCAGGTGAATGAACCCAGCTGTCAGCTCAAATGTTTTTTTTAAGCATCATTTGTTAGTTCTTAAATAAGTGGTACCAAGAGATGTTTGCGATAGTGTAACCAGACAAAACAGTTTCTAAATACATGAACTTAAAAAAATAATAAACAGGGCATGTTAATCATCACACATTTTGGATTTTCTTTTAGGTTTATCATGATTACAATAATTTCTCTCAAAAATAATGAATTGTGGTTTTACTTAGAAAAACACAGACATGAATGRCATTTTCATAGTATTTTGTGAAAGCTTTAAATAGTTTAGTTTGCGACCTAGATTTAAGATACATATTTATTTAGGATTAGTCTTCAAATTGATTTTATTTGGCCTAAAATACACAAATAAAAGTAGACATCCTTAACCACAAAACAGCAAGTTTTCTCTGTCTGCAGTAAGATCATTCTCCTCATCCTGGGTTACACAATGACATCATCATGTTATAGTTGGTTGCAGTCTCATGTTGCCTCTGTCAGACAAGGTGGAACTTGTCTGAAAGATTTCTCTGCACACAGAAAAACAAGTTAAAGAAAACCCTGTGTATTAATGCTTATAGGTTTTGGTCTTTCTCCCTGACTGCTTGAATGAACGAGTTTTAAGACATTCAGCACTGAGACAGTTCAATCCAGGATCAAACACCAGCATTAAATAAGCAAGAATAAATAAACTTGTTCATGTGTATGAATGAAAAATATTAAATGTTTTTTTTCTACTGTACACATAATCAGTAATGAAAATATTTTCATGCAGTTGAACAGAAACTATAAGTGGGTGACGTGTTGTTATTTTTTACATTTTAAACTTTCTAAAGCTTAACCGTAAATGTGCACTTTTTAAGACTAAGCAATAACCAATAAATTTGCAATTATGTGAAACAGCAAAGTGAAAAAAAAAAACACTAAAACAATTATTTCAATTCAATTCAATTCAGTTTATTTATATAGCACCAAGTCACAATATACGTTGTCTCAGGGCACTGTACATGAAAAAAAGAACAGTCCAAAGAAGAAGCAAGCAGATTGTGTTGAATYACTTCATCACAGTCTCCCATCCTGAGCAAACAGTGGAGAGGAAAAACTCCCTGCTAATCAGGAAGAAACCTCCAGCAGAACCAGGCTCAGGACATTAAAATCCAGCTAAAATCTTAACATTGTGTTTCAAAATAAAATTGCATAAAAAAGGGAAAAAAACAAAACAAAAACAAATGTTGGGACAGAATTCACCTGAGAAATATTATTAAACAATTAGATTTCCATTTATTTAATTTGTCCAATAAAGCTTTAAAAACCAATAGGTCGGTACTGTGTTAAAATATATTTTTTTCTTTTGTCAAGTTTAGTGTAATTTTTCATTTTTATTCAGTCAGTTTTGGTTAAACATGGTTTGGTTTGGTTTGGTTGTTTATTTAGTAAAATATATTATTTTGAAGATTATTAGATATTTAAAAAATAGAAACATTTGTTTTGATGTTAGACTGACTTTAAACATTCAAGTTGTAGTTCACACATAAAATCAAGGTTCTAATTGAGGAAAATCTGTTTGTAGAATATCACACTAATTAACTACTTTTGCTTAATTTGCTTTGAGATTTTGACCACAGCCTTTCCTTATTAACTGATCTGTCAACAGTGTGGCTTGTATTTTAAGCTGGGAATTTGTTGTTATTTTGCTTTTGCTGCTCAGTCAGTTTTAATTTTACGCTACATCAAACTAAGTCACGTTCAAACGCCTAGAGTGTGTACAAAGTATAAAAAATAACAGATGCAGTCATGGGGTTGGTGTTGCAGAGTGTGAAAATGAGTTGCATTTACAATTACAGGAGAGAACAAAAGGATTATAAAACAAAATAAAAGTCATCAATAAATGTCAAACCAAAAGTGCTCAAAAGCTTTAGTTCTGAGGAGCGAAAATGTAAATGGAATCTTGGCCTTCAGCCAAAAGTGCCCTTGGTCATTTATTATTTAGATAATAAGGTAATTTAAGACTTACACACATCTACACATCAGTTATGTAGTCAAATCTACAATAGAAAAGAAACAATAGAATTAATACGCTGACCTTTTGATGGTAACTTTGAACTTTGAAAGCAATCTTTACTCCCAGCATGCAGCGTCTGATCAATAATCATCGCTGCCAGGTGATGCTTGGAGCATAATCGGCCTGTTGCAGGCTCAGTSACAAGGAACATATGCGCACACATAAAGTCTGTGTGTCAAATCCTAAATGTCAACACAGTGTGCTGCACATGAAATGTTTAAGTTCACAGCTATTATGACTGTAATTTAAAAAACACAGTTTCTTTGACCTGAATTGTTGACCTGAAAGTAATTGTTTTCTGTGACAGCCTGTTGTGATTTATGGTCAAAGTTCAAACAGGAAAAGCTTTTAACACTAAAATTGCCACTATTATTATTAT
>NW_013952408.1:5382463-5383930 GCF_001266775.1 Austrofundulus limnaeus | reverse complement strand
TTTCTTGTTGATATCTAACTCTGTTTTTTTATTATATTTTCACATTAAAAAAAGAAAAACGTTTATCTCATAGGGGTTGAATTACAACTTTCAATTTTCTTTTTTTAATTAACAGTTTTTTTTTTGTAGAATTTACCTCATTTGTTGATTGTTGTTGCAGTGTTGTGTTGAATTGTCTTAAACATCAGGACTGCAAGGACTTCTCAGTCATTATCCCCATGAAGATATTAGCATGTCTAATGATATGTGGATAYAGTTAGTCTGTTATGTAATGAGGAATAAATGATAGTTTTCTAACTCTTAATTATCCTTTGGGTGCACCTACCTCTCACACAGTGACTGCCGGAGATACCAGCTCCCCAAGACCTGGAAAGGAAAAGTGAAGAGAATAGATGAATGGATTCATGTGATTTTCTGTCAAATAATTGTAATGTTGTTCATGTAGCTAGTATTGCACTAAATTAATAATTACCAAATCTTGACACTTTACTATGGAGCCCACAAGAGGACACGGGGGGATTTTTTTTTCTTTTGCATTCCCACGCAATACTGTTACGTTACCTTGCAATATCTTTGTGTTACCTCACAGTACTTTTGCATTACCTCACAATACTGTTTGCGTTACCTCGCAAAATTGTTTTGCGTTCTCATGCAAAAGTTTGTTTGCATATGAACTGAATTAAATCAGACTTTTATTTTTGAAATATCCGGTTACCAAAACAGGATGTGTCGCCACAAGTTCGTAACATTGACATTGATGTTGCGTGGCTGCACTGCGTTAAAATATCGACATATGGCATACTTCCATGTGTGGTTGTGTGATGTATTCATTCTGAAGCTGAATTGAAGTAGTAGGCTAACGCGCTAATGGTGAACATGTGAATGTGTTAATAAACCAGCAGGCACAACAGTGATAAACAACTTCTGCGAGGGAACGCAAAAGGTATTGCGATGTAACGCAATACTATTGCGTGGGAATGCAAAAGAAAAAAAATATATCCCGTGTCCCCTCATGGGCTCCGCACTTTAATCATTATTGACTCTTTGCACATGACATATCAATCGCAATACTCTTCTCCCTCACTTTCAGTGTCCATCATGACACCATGTGATTAGGGGACATACTTACAAAGGGTTAATAGAAAGTCATCTGCCATCTGGTGATTAAGGTGTGCCTCTGCATGTCAGTGCAGCACCTTATGAAAATTACCATCTAACCAACAAATGAATGAACGGAGTTTTGCACACCAGGCTACAGGGAAGCATACAGATACAGTTGTGTTAATCAAATATAGCTCTTCTCAGACAGTTGTCTTTTTTCCAGACTGGTGGTTTTGAAACAGTTTGTTCACTTTCAGTCAAAATAAATAAATAAAAATATGGGTTGATATTCTACAGTCCCTAATTTAGGTCTGACTAGTTGTACTTTAGATTCAATTGCTGTAATTTCTCTGAACCGTTTCTGGG
>NW_013952408.1:5379154-5381584 GCF_001266775.1 Austrofundulus limnaeus | reverse complement strand
AGATAAAATCTTATTATATCTGCCCCTTTTTCTCAAATAAATACATTCTATCAAAATTAATCTTTAGTTTATAAAAAAAGAAAAAAATGCAAAGGTTTAACTCCTTGAACAACAATTCATACATTTACAGGTTTCCCCAGCAAATTATTCTTTATCATTCTCTTAAATATACTCATTGATCTGACATTTTTAATGTCGTCTTCCAGATTATTCCATAATCTTACACCCTGTTCTCAAGTACTCTGTTCCTTTTAAAGTGGTTATAAATTTGGGTTTAACAAACAACATCATCCCCTTGAGATTATATCAACTCTCTCTTTTAACAAAGTGTAATTGAATGTTTGAATATAATGTGCTTTTATGAGCCCTATACATAACTGATGAAATACCATAATCAACCAAATCATATAATTTCAATAGCTTCAACTGATGGAACAATGAATTTGATGGGTGAAAGTAATGCTTTCTGGTGATAATTCTTACAGCTCTTTTCCGTAAAACAAAAATTGGGTTTGTAATTGTTTTGCATGATTTTCCCCAAATATCAATACAGTAGATCAAGTGTGGAACAATTATTGCATTATWTAATATAAACAGACCTTTATCATTAAATAAATCATTTACTTTGTACAATACTGCAATGGATTTGGCTATTTTTGTTCTTAAATTATGTACATGAGGTATCCATGTCAGCTTTTCATCTATGATGACACCCAAAAACTTCACCTCACTGACTCAACAGATCTCATCGATTCCAAATGGAAAATCAGTTGTTTTCTTTCTCTTACTAAATATCACATAATTTGTTTTATCTAAATTTAATGAAAAATTATTAAGCTTAAACCAGGTTTGTATTTTATCAAATTCTATATGCACCATTTCCAACATCCGTTCTATATTTTTACCAAAACAAAAAAATGTAGTGTCTTCTGCAAACAAAACACATTTAAACAACCCTGACACATTTACCAAATCATTTACATATAAAATAAACAACTTTGATCCAAGTACACAACCCTGAGGAACCCCACATGTAATACTACTTAATTCAGGTCTTGTATCATTTATTTGTACAAACTGTTTCCTATCCTTTAAATAACTAGACACCTACTGTAATGCTGGTCCTCTAATATCGTA
Source organism: Austrofundulus limnaeus (assembly GCF_001266775.1). NCBI lineage: Eukaryota > Metazoa > Chordata > Actinopteri > Cyprinodontiformes > Rivulidae > Austrofundulus > Austrofundulus limnaeus. Next base: position 5,380,447 of record NW_013952408.1, on the reverse strand, counting down.
TTTGTTCAAAATTTCAAGCAGAATGGTGTGGTCAATGGTGTCAAACGTTTTCTTCAAATCAACATAAATACTAGCACAGTATGGTTTATGATCAACAGTAGTTGCTATTTGCTCTAATAAGTCCATGAGTGCTGTTGATGTGGAATTGTTAGCTCGAAACCCATACTGACTGCTACTCAGAATGCTATGTTTGTCGATAAATTTATCCAGTCTAAGCACAAATAATTTCTCTAAAATCTTTGAAAACTGTGGTAACAAGGATATTGGTCTGTAATTATTGAACAAACATTTCTCACCATTATTAAAGAGATGAATTACTTTGGCTGTTTTCATATTATCTGGAAATATGCCAGATGAAAAAATGATAAATTACATATTCTGTATATGTAAATGGCTGAATAACATAATTGATTATTTCCTTTACAAACATGTCCATGTCCGCAGAATCTTTTGATCTTTTGACTGCAAGATTTTTTACAATATTCATTATTTCTTCTTTGCCAGTTCCATCAAGAAAAATACTGTTTGTACAACCCATGACTGTATGACTCACATTATTATCTACTTTTGGTATTTTAGCTGCAAGACTTGGGCCAACATTCATAAAATAATTGTTAAATCCATTTACTATTTCATTCTGATCATAAGTTTCATTTCCATCTTTTACAAAATATTGTGAAGCTTGCTTTGGCTCGACGCTGTTCATTACTCGCCATGTTTCTTTAATGTCACCCTTACTTTTGTTTAATAAATCACTGTAATATTCTTTCTTATGTTTTCTTATAATCCATACTAACTTGTTTTTAAAGTTTTAGTGCAACTTTAAGTGTAGGAAAAAAGTTAAAATTGTATTTTTTTATTACACCACTTTGCTCTACAGTCATACTAGTAATTGAATAGTTTTACTTGCATCTGTTCTGAATAGTAAGGAAAAATAAAGAGGCAAGACATTGAAAAAAACTCCTCAAATTAAAAGCTAAATATCAACTACAGAACACAAGTTCAGCAGTTTGAAACTGCTGACCACCGGTTTGGCTTTTTTTTTTTTTTAATACACGTTGAATGTAACAGAATTATTTGTCCGTTAGGTGGCAGTGTGTGCATTTCAACAGTGTGGTTTGAGATTTTCTTTCTTTTTTTATTATTTCACATTCAGTCATTACACAACAGCTTAGCATAGTTGGTATTAGAAAACATGTTAAAGTGGGAAACATGCGTTATGGAGTGCTCCAGTGATTAAACAGAATGAGAAAATATAGTTCAGCAAATGCAAACAAACAAAACAAACAAACA
>NW_013952408.1:5376501-5379077 GCF_001266775.1 Austrofundulus limnaeus | reverse complement strand
TATTTATGCAGTATTTTGTTGTTAAAGTGAGTTTATGGGGTGATCACTCTAAATGTGCTACGAATCAAAAAATACTTAAAACCAGAAAGCTTATAGCAAGCTGTTTTTATCCACTCAGTAATCAGAGTTCTATTTACAAAACTCACAAACTCCTCCAATTCTTTTTTTTTTAAATCAAACTGCTGAGGCGCATCAAGCATGCTGTAATAAGTAATATAAAAAGGCAGCAAGAATAATTTCAGGTAGTTTGCTCAGTGTGTGATTTGAGAAATGTCAGTTGAAAAGTCACAGAAGAGGTCAAGTGGAGATCTTGATGATCATAAATACCGTCTCAGAGATGGTGTTCTGAAATTACCATAAAATCAAATAAGTCAAGACCCTGTTCAAGAGAAAAAAAAACATACATAAAATAAATAAATATGTCCAGTAAGTTTTCTCCACATGAAGACATATCTTGGCATGCATTTTTGTAAGTTTCTCTATATTATAATTAGCATTAAATAAAGAATAAAGCATCACAATATATCTTTAGTTTATACATATTCTACCATATATAACAATCAATATTTACTTTTCTAATAAAAGTATAATCTAAAACAATCAAATTTCTTGAAGTCACCTGAGAGTGCGAGTTGCAATGCTGCTATCGCTAACGTAGTCCCATCTGTTGGGTTTCTCCCCGGTCATGTGTTGCTTGGGCCCTTTAGTTGGGAGTCAAGACAAGGAAATGTTTCTGAACACATCCTGAAAGCCACAATGAGGCATGAGCTAAAGATTTTGCCATTGCTCTTTAAAAATTGGATATTATTTCAAATTTGCATGTAGGCATCAAAACAGCCTTAATTCCTATTTTTCAAAAACTATTGATAAAAGAAGATAAATGAGCAATCATCATTACGTTTGTGCAAACCTTTCCATTTGTTCTTATTATTTGCATTTTTACCATTGTGCTTTGCTATTAATGTGTGGTTCTTTTTTTCCCAGCACAACAATAGAAGACAATAACTGTCACATCTGACATCACCAAAAGTTCCTTTTACACAAAAAAATACTTTTATTTATACATAACATTTGACTCACCTCTGCAACTAAATGGTCATTCTTGAAACTTTAGAACAAGCACGTATTAAAATAGGATGTTTTTCTTTTTACTTTTATTGTTTCAAAACCATTGATAGAAACACTTTTTTTTATTAAAGAAACCAGACACAGGAATGTTGAAAATCTTACAATGTGTATAATTGACACGATATTGCGGGTACAACAGCAAATGAGACATTTTCCAAATTTCCTGTCCTCTTCCTGGCAACTATCTTTACCATTAAAACAAAGTCTTTAAAGGTTTCTGATCAAAATACAACCAAAGTAAATCAAATCTAAAAAATAAAAAATAAAAATAAAAATAAAGTATGTTTGCCTCATAAACTGATACCATTCAGATATGCCCCTTATCGCGTGGTGTAAAAGAAATAAGCTGTTTTTAAATGGATGGATAAGAAGCTTTGCATTACAGTGATGAATGATGGCAGGGTGATAAGATACACACCAATATGACATCTGTGTGATCCTATATTCTGCTTCTCTCACACTCAGAGGCTTCCAGTTTACAGACTTTCACCATCCTCAAACCAGAGTTGGCCTGCTAGGCCACATCTATCTGCATACGCACATCCCCCCGATCGATAGTCRTTTCAGGAAGGTGTTGACTCGCTCATTGATCGACCATCTTGTGATGTCTTTGTGTAGACAGTGCCATTTAGTGGCCTCATAAAAGTGCAAGTATGGTAAAAGGAGGAGGAGGGGCATTTCGAAAACACAAATTAATGAGTTTAGAAAGTGAAGGAGGAAGGGGTGAGGAGTGGTCTTGTGCAAATTTCAGCTGATGACATCATGAGGCGGTCAATAAAAYGCAAGCTATCGCTCTAAATTCGCTGTTTGTTTTTAAGTGGGAATGTCACACAGACTGAGTGGATTCTGATTATTTCAGGGCTGTGAGCGTACTTCCACGTATATTTTCTAATATGTCTAATGGGTGTTAAAAAGACTATGTGGCTCAACTAACTGATATATTTTTTTTACTTGTTTAACTGTCATTTTAATTCCCATCAAAACAATAAATACGACCATACCTCTATTTGTTTTATTGACCCTAAAGTGTCAAAGGCAGTCACAGGCAGATATTTTAACCAGGGATGAAAACAGTGACTGACACAAACATTGAAACACATCATTCATTAATAAAGCAAATTGAAACAGAAAGTTCCATTAAAGGTGTGTCTAACACATACAGAAATAAAAAAAGGAACTAACCAAGTCTTTTCACAGATGTACTTTTCAAACAGGACCTCAAATAGCTTTGCAGTTTTGTTACMTGTCCAGATAAAATTAGATTTTTGCATTATTGGAACAGTAACTCATGGATTGTCCAAGTACACAACTGAAGCAGTGGCAAATTTTAAAAAGCCCATTTGTTTGACTCCTTTTTATTACATCCACTGTCTGATCCAGTCCTGACAGCACTGATACCATTAACACAGATTGGGAGTTATTCCAGTAGCAGTTAGAGAATATATATA
>NW_013952408.1:5370383-5375506 GCF_001266775.1 Austrofundulus limnaeus | reverse complement strand
TATATATATTACAAATGGGCTATATTAATCTCCTATTGCTGTCAATTCAGTAGCTATCTGTCATACAAAGTCCAATGCACTTGAAAATAGTTTTTTTGTGCCAACCCACGATTTACAAAGACTCTATCATTTGTCTCTCTATGATCTGCAAGCCACAAGCAGACACACGCATTCATGCACAAAACTCATACGAACACGCAAGCATCACTCTCTCATCCTGCACGGAAATKCTTTAAAACAAGAGCTTTGACATTTCTTTGAATTAAAATGTGGTACACGATTTCTCCATCACAAGCATCTCATAAGGAAGTGTGCTATTGTACACACTCCACGGCTACGCAAAAGAAAAAAAAAGGAAAAAAAAAACATTCCCATGAAGGTTGACACATAATGAAGCACTGTGTCATTGTCATATTGCCTTGCCATTAGAAAGAGCACGCTAAAGGTCATTAGAAGCAATGAGTGGGGAGGAGGGTGGGAGTTTAGGTGGAAACTGAGATACACTCATATAGAAAAAAGTTGCAGAGAAAGAAATAGAAACTCTGACAGATGATGAAATAATCACATAGGGGCGTGCAATGATTTACCATTTTAAAATGTTCGTGCCCAGTGATTTTCCTTTCAAGAAGGTAAAAACAAAGCAGTTAACAACTTGCACACAGTTTGGTTCGTTATTGACATAGTTCATTTAAAAGATGCACATGATTTGGCTTTTTCTTTTATATTGAGATTTGCTACAATGCAACATAAAAATCTGTGAWACTGCAGTTCAAAAAAAGTTACATATGCTATATTTTTGATTTGCATTGAAGGAACAATGGGAAAAAAGTGCACCAGATTGTTCTGTTCTGTTACAAGTTTGTCATCCGAGACTCCTCACATCAAAATATGTGCTTTACTTAAACCAGAATCTTAAGATGATTCCAYACTGGCAGCAGGTGAACAATAATGATAGAGGGTGGGTGCAGTGGRAGGATGAGTGGATATATGGCACACATTACTGTTTGAGGACTTTGAGGGATAATGTTTGTGTGAACTTGATGGCAGCTTTTATTGCGGCTTATAAGAAGCAGAAAGTGCTGATGGGCTGTGCTCTCAAACTCATTGTATTAACACTGTAAATCGTAATGTGTGTGATAGGGCGTGCGGTCCAGATTTTCTTTCTTTAAACAAATTTTTTTTACATATTTTTGTTCCAAGTTTGTGCATGGTTTTGTTTAGGAATAGCGGTCGGATTAATTCAATTAGTGACAAATGTTAATAAATAAATAATTTCTACAAAATACGAGTGACTTCCAAAAATGTATTGGAGGGCAACCGCAGCACTCCATTCTCCCTTTTTCTGTTGTCCCAATGTCAACAAACTGTTAGCAATTTACTTGGACATGTCTTAGGTGCAAATATAATCTCACAGAACCCAAATACTAGAAACAAAAACATTAGAAGATGCAAAAAGACCAGCTCTAACAGTGTCATAGAATAGCAACAAATAGAGGACAAGAGAAGAACAAAAACAATGATGAATACTTGTGAATCCATTTTTGTTCTAATCCAAATCCAAAGGAAGTCCATCTAAGCGATTTGTTGTTGTTTCTCTAAACTCACTTACATTTGGCAAAGTAACTAACTCCCAACTTCTCCTCCACCCCTCCTTTTCTAAAACTTTTCATCCCCGCCCCCCACACATTTCAAACGTAGTCCCAGTTGCACCATTCTCCTTTCATTTATCGCTGGAGCAGCAGAATGAGCAGTGAAAGCAGGTGGATGATGGCAGAAGGAAAGTGTTGCTGGGCTGAACCTTTCACTTTCTCGTTTTCTGGCGGGTTAAAAAACCTAGGCCGGTCACTGGTAGGGATGACGAGGCGTGTTCCTCGGGAACACATTTCATCTGCACACGTGCCACTTCCTGATCCGCTGACATCATCACCTACAAATTGATATAGACATAAACATCATTTGAAAATTTTTTTAATGTACAAATTCTGTATACATAAGGGAAAAACTGGGAAGATTATGAAAGCATGGTAGCTTCCCAGTTGTAATATGCAACATTTATGCCTGTTTGTGTTGTTCAACTGCTTGTAATTACAATAAATAAGAAGAAAAAGAATGAAAAAAAAAGAAACAATATGCTGTTCCCTTGTATTGATTTGTCTTACTGAAGTTATACTGTTCATGTATTTTAAAACATTGCCAGATTTTAAAAACCTTCTGGGTTAACTTATCACAAAKCAATAACTGCAATACTTTGCTAAGGTAATTCCTAATAATCTTTTAAATTGATTCTCATCAATAGTTCCAAAAGTTTTCCATTGAACTTTAGCAGTTTTATTTTTTTTCACTGTCTACTGTCCAGTTCTAGTACTTCACAACAATAGCATATTGTACTTTAAAACGACAAATATAGAGGTGTGGAGGACAAAAGAATAAGTGAAGGACCTAAAAAACACCACAGCAGATTTACTGTGTCTAAAACAAATATATTAGGAATATAAAAAAAAAAAAATCAGCAAAGACCTAACAGGGGACCTGGGAGATGACCCATCCTTTAATTAAACAGCTAATCAGTCAAGATTTTACTTAACATTTCTTCAGGAACCACCTCTCTTACATGCAATTTTATGCATCAAACCGTTAAATTGACCATTTTTAACAATTAAAAAAAAAAAAAATCAAAATTAGGAATTTTCTATGCTTGAATGATTCATATGTCAAACTTAAACTCATAAGAAAAAAATGATCAGGTAAATTTAACTGTCCAATCTCCAGCAGYACATCTTACCAAACTAGCTGAAAACCACTTGGAATTTTACAAAACAGTACGGTTCTTTAGAAGCAAAGTATTTTAAAATTTTAAAAGGATGATATAAGACATAAGAATGGCAGCTTATAGACCTGCTATATACTTATATAATAAATCTACAAATAATTCAAAAATAATATTTGGTTTAGCAGCAACATCTTCAAAATTTCTATACAAATTCCCCATTTGTAAGCAACAACAAATTTGTTCTAAAATACATTCTACAGCTTTAATTCAGGAGGTCATTTTATGCTTTCATATTATTCAAAATATCTTTTGTTTTTATTGTTTCAAACTTTTCAAAGGCACAGGAGAAGTAAGCTGCACTCTTAGAGCACTGAGCATAAACCTTTTGAAACTGTTTTTAAAAAGGTTATGAAAACTAGTCACCACTTTTTTATTATTTTATTTTATTTTTTTAACTCACTGGTGTCCTGAAAGTCCACGTCATAGCCATTGAGAGCGTTCTTCAGGCGGTGGGTCATGATCTTCAGCTGCATGATTTGTCGTCGTATCATCATGTCTGGTTTTGTGATGTCGATTTCCACTTCGGGGTTGTTGATCTGACTGGCTAGACCGTCACCCATCACCTCGGGGAGATATCTGGTTCACATAAAAACTTGATTAGCCGGACATATTCCATTTATTCCATTTTATTGTTTCGTGATGAGTCTGTAGAAATCAACATCCACACTGGACGATGAGTGTACTACAGGGAAAACATGTTGCCTGTAGAAACTATGAAGAGAAATATTAATGTGTGTGATTTGGATTTACTATTATGCTGTTAAATGTTCACCAGTGGAAAAAAATACATAATAAATGCCATTTAAAATTCAAAACATCTCACAATTCAGTCTCATATTTATTTTAACTACTGAATTTATTCATGAGCACAATCCTTGAAAATAATTGCAACACGTTTTTCATAGTTCAACAGTGATACTAATACAACACTGCGAGACAAAAATAACATATTAACTCAATCACATTTTGTGTAACTTTGGGGTAAACAACTAAATTCTAGGGTTGATATTTAGTACATGCACTAATATACCAAAMTGTGTATTTAATTAGCAGACTGGGCTGAAACAAATCTTTGTGCAAATTGAAAAGAAAAAAAAAATGTGCTCACTGAGTTTTATACGCCCATTACCATAAAGGTTTTGAGTGCTTTAAAATACTCATTTTGAATCTCTGTGTGCAGATTTGCAACCCTTACCTGGCACGGCTAATGCCGTTCCAACACTTATCCTCTGCCCCTGCACCTTGTGCCACTCTGTCTCTGCAGAAAATGCTTGGCAAAGAAATCCAATGTGATCGCACGTCTTTTAGTTTTGTGGTGACAGTAGACAGCTATAAGACAGAAGTGATGGGAGTTTATTTGTAATACCAACAAAATGTCAACAAGAGTAAAGAGCAAGTACAGCTCCTGTGTTCACTCATCACACTCATTCATCCATGCAAACATTCATTCACTTCTATTCACCCATAACTGTTAGAGCAAAGGTGGTAAGTTCTGTGTACTTTTTGGTCATTAAATTTTCATTTTAAAAACAGATGTAAAAAACAAAAAAAAAATATGGACAGTTATTCTATTTTCATTTTATACGTGAAAAACAGATAATCGGTCTGTTTTATTTTTTTCAAACTGGAAGTTTAATATTGTCGTTATGAGAATATTTAATATGGCGCTAATTAAATAACTTTTTTAATAACAAATGGCTGCCTGTAAATAAACAAATAAACACTAGCTAACTAATTTTGCATTTCTTAAATTAAATGTCTATTATTTATATAGCTAGTCTAGATAGTGTCTTTGTAAAAACTACCCTAAAYGGTCTTATAATGAGATGAATAAACATGTTCTAAGTAGCTAACCAGGCAGCAACTATTTATAAACATTAGCTAACTAGTTTTATTTTTTTAAGAAGCRTCAGCTGATAGTTTGTATAGCACTGACATCAATTCCACTTGGACCCCAAGGCACTTCACACTTCAGACCTTCACCTGCACACACACACATTCACTGTAGTAAGCTGGATTGTGGTCACAGCTGCACTGGGGCACACTGACAGAGCCATGCACCGGTGCCACCGGACCCCCTGACCATGCCCTGGCCAAGGTGGTTTAAGTGTCTTGCCCAAGGACACAATGACTGAAATGGCTGGACAGGGGATCGAACCGGCGATCTTCCGGTTCTAGGATGACTCACCTAACCACTCCACCACAGCTGCCCCAGTGATGATTCAAACTGTTTATTGGAATTTCTGATGCTATATATAATAAAAAAGATGGACCATTTTTTTTCCACTTTTGG
>NW_013952408.1:5363794-5369744 GCF_001266775.1 Austrofundulus limnaeus | reverse complement strand
CATATATTTAAATACATGTTATGGCCTTGAACACTATGAAAACCAGCTGACTACCATGCCATTATCACAGCATTCTTTCTAAGAAATTACTCTTAAGTTGAAATTATGTGATAACCATAGTAAACCAGCTGAGAGGCAGCCCATCACAATCACTTCCAACTGGCCAGACTTATGGCGAAATCTACACAGTTCAAACATTTGATTTGTACCTTTCTACTTGCTATTCCTCTTTCACTAAACAGCTCAGTCTCTTTTTTTTTTTTTTTACTACTGCCATTTACTATTAAGGATCATAAAGCTGTTACCCAAACACCATTAAACAGTAAAATAAAAGCTTGGCCTGGAGTCATTGTGATGACTCACTTCCTTCATTTAAAAACTTAATATGTTGAGTCTTAAAAAAGGCTTAATGCACTGGAAGGTTTGGCGATAAACCTATAAACAAAGGAGGAAACGAGAAGCGAGAGAGTACTTGCTACTATATGCGAGTGGGATTTTTTTAAACTCTGTTCCATTAATTTTACTACTTAAGAACAAAGTACATTAACATTTTTAAAGCCTTTGAAAATTGGGTTCAGACTCCTTTATGTTTAGGACTAATCACCTATCAATCACATCATATGTAAAAGAACAGCTTAGTCACCCAAGTGAACAAAAAGTGCAGCACATTTTTAATACTCACTGAGAAGTGTTTTGACAAAAGGAAAATTTGTAAAAGATAAGAATATGAAAGTATTGCTATAGGAGACCATTGTGTGTCAAGATAATTCCTGAAAGCAGAGCCGTTCTGACAACAGGTCTGAATGATATAAAAAATGCAAATAGTTTTAAGAAAGAAAATCACTTCACTTTGATCTGTTTTCTTAAAGTTGCAATAAAAACACATTTTAGTCACAACTGAAATCAGTCAGTATGTGCAGAAAAGTTGATAAAGACACATGCATTCATATTTTCAACATTTCACATTAATTTACATTTGCTTTAGATTGTGAAATTGTTTCAGTTTGTTTAGAAATATATGTAAATTTTGCATGATGTGTGACAAGTACCCATTTGATTCTTGAGACACCATTTTATTTTCAAAGAGCGATTTAGAGGACTCATAGTGTTTAAATTATGTACTGTTAGGTGTTGTGAAAAAGAAAATTGCCTCCAAGAAGACATCCAGACTTCTTTTTTAATGGGTTTGGGACAAATSCGCTGAGAGACAAGTTCAATAGAGCTCACTGAAATGAGTCTTTTGTGGTCTATGATTTTCTTATGCTAGATATTTGCATATCACATGCCTGGTGGGTAGCACAGCCCTCTGAAAAGTAAAAAAATGAGCAGCAACTTTGAAGAACACACAGAGATATATGGAGGGAATAAGGGAGAWAAACACCAATAGAAGTGCTTCTCAAAAACTGTGGTACATACGTTGACTTTAATGATTTTGACATTACTGTACATCATCACGGTTCAGCTAATGCTTCAATTTAAACATGTTTTATTGCGATTTATAAACTTGTTTTGTTATTGTATTTTTGCAGTTTACACGTGTGTGCATGTGCATGTGCCAGTGTGCACTCTGACCTTGCTGTTGATGGTACCAATGTTCTCCATCATGGCAGACATGGCTTCTGATATGTGACTGGGGAGGGAAAGGATCACACTATCCATGTCTTCCAAGCGACTCTTTGCCACCTCTATCATTGTATCTACAGAAGAACAGAAAGGTCAGCGAGGATGAAGCAGGCATTGGAATTTTCACTTATGCATACGTYCGTAAGGAAATGTAGCCTTGTTCACACGGAATGTAGAGCCAAAAGCTTTGATTGAACAAATATTARCCCTTGTTGACCAGTAAGTTTGTGGGATTGAACAAAAACAAGGGTTATGTGRAGTACATCAGAGTGGTCACTATCTGGTAAYGCTTTCTTTTACRGYACCCTTATTACCATGTAATTACWAGGTAATTAGGTAYAATTTTACTRYGYAATTGTCTGCAGTAATGYMGCACTTACCTGGWAATGTATTACGATTCACTATGTGACACCTAAATAAGTAGTAGGTAATTTGGACAGTTTTAAAGTTATATTTTATTGCAATTAACCACTAACCCCAAAATTTAGTTGCATTCTTTTGGTTATAAATATAGTGTTGAATTAATATTGAATAGTAATATGATTGTCGTTACCCAATAAAGGTAGTTTTACTAACAGTAGTTTTTTTTCTTTTGTTACCCTAATTACCACGTCATTACAYGGTAATAAGGGTACCGTAAAATAAAGCATTACCCACTATCTTACCTGCAGTAGACAGTGCTCCGAGTACTCTCAGTGTGTGAAGTATCAAAGAGAAGTTTGAAGAAGAAAAAAAATCACTTCATTCTATGTGTGAATATGTGTGTGCCTTAACCTGCCAGACGTGTCCACTCAGGGTTGAGGTCAGCTTGGTTGGCTAGACAGCCCTTCACAACGTTGCTGCAGTAGTTGGAGCATGGCTGAGCAAAGAGCATGCCGTGACAATGAGGACAGTAGGCCATCTTCATGGTAGCTCTCATGCAGTCCTTGCTCAGCTGCACCTGGGATRAGGCAAAAAARSMAWWTKSMMWMMAAAAAAGCAGGTTTCAAACAAATCTGAAAACAKTTGATCACTTTATGAGGTTTAAATCATAATGAATGGCAAACATTAGATTTTACAAAAGTGTTCAGTTAAAAAATATTCTCAGCTAAGGTGAAAACACCCACAGAACAGTGGGAGGTCATCTTTCATGCTGACCTTTTAGTTTTCACCAGACTTTCTTATAGCACAGTTTCCTTGGAAACCACTAAACGAAAATTTACTTTTTTCTTTCACATGTCATGAACAGATCCATACACTAATATGAATATTTTAAGTTGCTTCCTCAGTTTTTTTTTTTTCTCATTTCTTCCATTTCTAACTCAGGCCATTCCCAAAGGGGAAAAAAAGGCCTATGTGCGTGAAAAGTGAAACTGGGTTAATACCAGTAAGCTGTGTGCACAAGAGAGTACAGCTATGCATACAAAACCTCAAGAAGTATGGGGTGTGTATCTGTAGAAAGAGGGAGAGAGATGGAACAAGCCCAGCTACGCATACAAAGCTCTTCTGAGCTGACATCTGGGCCAGCTTGAAGCTTTTCCTGAAAACTCCTCCTCAAACAACAAAGTTGCAGTWAAAACCAGATTTGATATGCAGTGAAAAACGGGCAACAATATTCAAACATAATAGGTGGACAATCAGCTTATTTTCATAAGTTGACTTCAAACTCACTAATTCTGGTCTATTTGTGTTTTAAACAAATATGCCATTTTAGTGTGTATTTCTTTTAAAATAAATTATTAAAACAAATGAGTAAATTCCTACATACAAAAAAGAAGCAAATAAATAATTTTGGTCAGTTTCAAAAGAAGAAGGGTAGCATGATGTGAGACAAATGATAGAAAAGGAAAGATTGCATTCACAAGTTTAATTTCAAATCATGACCCATGAGTCAGATGCTCATGGCTCCACTTCTTTCCCCCACTCATTAGCTAGAGATGAGTCAGATGATTGCTTTTTTGTTGAGGGAAAGAATAAAAAAAGGGTGCGTGCAGTTGAGAGGCTGACTTAAAATGAAAAAAAGATGATGATCTGATAAAGCCTTGGAAACCCTAAAAAATTCCTATTAAAAACAGAGTAATCAGTTTCCTGTTACATGATCTGTGTGGGAAAAGGAAGAACTTATTAAAGTTTGTTATGAATTGGGATCACTGTCAATAAAACGACTAAACATAGACATGGAACTGGTGCAGCAACACATTAAGATAAGAGAGAGAGGGAGAAAAACCAGTAACAAAATACACACAAATGACAACGCACACTACTCGAAAAAAAATAAAAAACGTTTCGTTTTGCCACATGATGGTGGTATAGTCTACATTGGTTGCACTTGCACTTCATCTTAAGTAAAGTAAATAGTTGTCCTAGAAAAATACAAACTTTATGATTTTTTTTATTCCAATAAAAAAGAAAATATGTTTTTTTTTTTATATAAATTTTGTATCTGCTGTTATCTGGGATATTAGACCACATCTAAAATATGCCATCTTATTTTAGCTTAGCTGGTGATGATATCATTATTGACTGAACAATCTTTACATTATTCTCATGTGCACTAGATACTATAAACAGACATAAACACCTTAAATAAAACTTTATTTATACTTCCGTCCACCTGAAACTGACAACACAACCCTGTTACTTACACTGAGAATACTGTATCCACTATAAGTATGTAAATAACTTTTTTAAGCTAGTAGGAAATATATGTTTATATAGTTGCAGTTCTTTTAATCCCACTTTAGCCAAATGGAAAAGCTAAAGTTTAAATGTTTCTTTCTGATAGTCTTGAAGATTTAACATTTTAGTCTCGGTTTTTGAGTCATCACAGACTRTATTTATATTAAAAATTTCATTAAACAGCCCACGGCTTTGAGAGTTTCAAATATTCACTAAGGCAAACTCCTTTTCATACACAGTATAAATGCACAAATACTTGACCTTATTGTAAATGTCTCATGATTTTCTACAGATAGATACTGAAATAAGCTTTTAGGTTTGAAGTCATCTCATGCTGTTTTTGAAAATAAATCTTTAATACCTTGTTTTTTTTCACCTTCACACCCGTCTGTACTTCCTGTACAACCCACAGCTATATCCATCTCTCTCTCTGACTTTCTGCGTGTTATTCTTCTGTAATTAGTAAGAATGAATAAGCTACCTCTCCCTGTTGTGTTACAGAGCGAGACGATCTAGGCTTCTTGCCTTTAGAATGAGCTATGTGGCTCGTGGCCTACTTCCTCTATTCCCTTTCCCTGAGGGAATAAAGCAGTCCAGAAACCGTTCAGGACAAACTAACTGGCAAAGCCTGGAGCAAAACAAGGGAGAAATAGATGCTTCACTGGAAAGAGAGACTGCAAGTTTTGGCTAAGATATACTTTTCTGTCTCACTTTTGCCATGCAGCACTCAATAGTTGGCTTTACTTTTCCAATACTTCCTCACAAACTGACTTCTCCATGCTCTTATTTTAACACATGTAATCACAAATTGCTGTTAGCATTTTTGTCAACTTTGCTTCAAACATTTGGAGCATACACTCAACTTGGACTTTTGCAGAAATTTCTAGGATGCTGTATTTTATTTTTATTTTCTTAATACTTGAGTCATAGGTCAAAAAAGGTGTTCCACCTATCTGTATGTTGTCATCTGCAGAAGGATAGGACTACTAATAGGACCTCACAGTTTGGTTCAAACGCCAAACTAACCATCACACAGGCCTAAAGTTTGATCCGATAGGGCTAAGATTAATGACTTTTGTTCTAAAGTACCAGTTGCACCAAAAGAGGAGAAACCATTTAAATATTTTTGTCTGACAAATTTCTAAATAATATTTTGGGCTTTTTCACCGAAAATTTGTATTTAACAAAAAAAGCAGCTTTAAAGTGTATTTTGAGGCAACATCTCTACACCAAACGTGTGTATATTTCTCACAGAGTCTCTGTTCACTGCTCTCCTGGCACAGTGTCAGAAAAAGAGATTACTTTATGGGGCATCAAAGCCGGACACCTCCCAGAAACAATTTCTCAGTCTTGCAATGAATCTTAACCTCACTCTTGTCTTATGTACAGAGGGAACCATTTCTCTTGGGACATAATAACTTTCCCGCAGCCTGAAGAGGCATTTTTCAGTGTGGAGTTGACATTAACTGTTGTTGCTGGGGCTGATTGTTCACACCACAGGCCATACTTTATCAAGCTTCTCACTTGTACCAAAAGAAAAAAAAAATGCCACTGCTTTATACTGTGCATGTGAAGATCTGTGTGAATGTGAATGAATGAATGTGTGTGTGTGTGTGTGTGTGTGTGTGTGTGTGTGTGTGTGTGTGTGTGTGTGTGTGTGTGTGTGTGT